>NW_013666659.1:293358-301158 GCF_000517525.1 Limulus polyphemus | reverse complement strand
GTCCTGTCACAACACAGAGCTTCTGTGTGGCTTCTGGTACTCCTTTGTGATATAGCATCTTGATACTTACAAGGGTTTGCTGAGATGCAGAATCTATGACAAAGTTGCACTTTTGGCCATCCAGCTTCCCTCTCACGTAGACACTATGTATGCTTGGCATTTTACACCTAGCTGTTGGGACTTTCTCAGTGGGGGTTGGTAGGCGTCCCTGAACACGAACCACTACTGGTTCCCCGAGGCTGACTTATTGGTAGTATTCTTCTTACACTGGCTCCTCATATGTCCTTGTTCTCCACAGTTCCAACAACCTTTCTGGGTAGCAGCCTTTCCTGCTGTGGCATCTTCCCTGTGCTGAAGTTGCCGGCATTGAGCTCTCTTGTGCCTTGGTTTGTTACAGTGCCAGCAAAGTCCCTCAAACCTCTCTGAAATCTGCCCTTTTCTGGCCTTGAATCCTGATGACTGTACCACCCTTGGTACCTCTGTGCTGGACTTAACATAGAATTCGAATTTAAGAGCTCTGGCCATTGCATCTTGTATAGTGGAGGGGTGTGCTTGCTTTACTTGTATCTTCAGTTGTGGACTGTCCAAGGCATCTACAAACTGATTCCTCAGTAACAACTTCATGACATCAGGTGGTGCAGTTTGGTAGGCCTTGTGTGCCATACTTTCCAAATCCTGTGCCAGCTCTTGCAAGCTCTCCCCTTTAGCACGGACACTCGTCCTAAACCTAGCCCTGTAGACTTCGAACTTATTTTGAGTTCCATACCTGAGTTCTATAGCAGCTACCAGTGCTCTATAGTTGTGCCTGTCGTCTGCTGACAACTGTCCAATTACTTCCAGTGGTTGTCCCATCGGGTTCGTTGCCAGGTACACTGCTTTCTGCTCCTCTGTCCATCACTTCATTTCTGCCAGGAGCTCAAATTGTGTTCTATATGCTTCCCATGGTGCCTTCCCATCGAATTCATGTGGCTTCCTTCGTACTAGATCACCCCTATTGCTGACACTTGTGTCTGGAATGTGACTTCTGGCAGGACTGAAGATGTCTGCATTAGGGTTTAGCTGCGGGGTCTGGAGGGGGCTTCCTGTTGTCTAGGGCTGATTAGATCCATGGTTAATATATCCTCCCTGTGTAAAAGACAGTAAGTCGTCCTTTAATGTATTTAATTCACTTTGAAATTTACTAATCTTATCCATTTGTTTATGCTGGCTTTCTTTCAATTGTTGGAGACTTTCTTGTTTATTTTCTTTCTCCTCCAACCACTGCTGTAGTCTCTCTTCTTGTTCAATTTCTTTCTTCTCCAACCACTGCTGTAGTCTCTATTCTTGTTTATTTTCTTTCTCCTCCAACCACTGCTGTAGCCTCTCTTCTTGTTTCTTTTCTTTTTTCCTCCAACAACTGCTGTAATCTCTCTTCTTGTTTCTTTTCTCGTTCTTCGTATTGTTGCCATCAAATCTGCTAAGCTGTAGTTTGATTTTACCACCTTTAGTTTCCATCTTCTTCTTCTTTTTTTTTCTTTTCCGGGCGTGGTTCGAATCCCACTCTGACACCAATTTGTTTCGTTTCTGGTCGTTTGTTAATTTCTGGTATAAATTCTCCCCGAGGAACTTCAGCGATACAAGTACTTTGTTAAATAAAACTAGTTTTTTCCTTCTCAATTCAACTTTGCAATACACAGAATTTCCACAGTCACTTTAATTTAAACACACGCTATAATTCACAACGATTCACCACTTTACTTACGGTCACTACCGCTCGCTTGACTCAATTATCTGTGTCTATATCTCTCTCTGCAATTATTTGCCAGGCTTATATACTAAAATAAAAGGCGCCTGGAAAAGACTAGAGTTGCTAGGAAAAGTCATGATCCTTCTAGAAACTCATGACGTTTTACCAGCGTCACGTGACTTCAGCTGTCGTAACATAATCATTTTAGCGTTGTACTCCTTTTATTTCTTTATATATATATATATTGCCAAAGTGCCATTTTAAATTATTTGAGACCTAAATTGTCTGGGATAGCTTAACAATAAATATACTGAAATTATAATATATTTTCATGATACATGAATCGCCTGGGATATTTTTCTTTAATTATTACCTTTTGTTATTTGACAAGTGTACTAGCTTAGCGTATCCTCTATGAAATGTGTATATTGCTGAGGCTTGTTTTGTGATTTCAAGAAACTTCTACAACACACGACAGTAACTTTTTGTCTTTGTGGTGGCATTTCTGTGACTTTCTGTTTGTTTGTTTTTACCTCATCTCCTCAGCTTTTAATTATATTAAATATTTAACTAAATGTATAACGGACGCACACTGGGATTATTTAATGACTTGAAGGCTGATACTTCTCTATCTATCAAGGCCAGGACACGTTGGAATACATGCGCGTTATATGTGAAACCCGGACAAAGAAACCAAATGACGGAACTTCAAATGAATAAAAATCTATTCTCATTTGCTTGTTTTATGTAAGCATAAGGCTGCACAACTGGCTAACTGTACTGTGTCCATCACGGGTATCAAAACCTGATTTTAAGCGTTATAAGCCTACTGTCTTTCAGCTGAATCACTAGGGAAGGACTTTATTCTTGATGTCGAAAGCTAAGGGGGTATTGTTTTATAAATAGTGTTAGACAAAATGAAAGAAATACTTTTTCCCTCTTGCTGTCTAATTGTCAGGCATATAGTTTTTCCAGTGTGTGATTCTGTGGATTACGAATTTTCTTGTGAAGTACAATAAAATACTACGAGAAATGATGTTTATCTATAAAGATATAAGTTGGTTATGCGTTTATATATATGAAAACTTTCGTCTTGAGTGTATAATAATTATATACAATATGGGCTAACCAACTACACTGTAACATTTTTGTTTTAGCTAAATTAGCAGGAAGAGTTTCTGTAATATCAACGATTTAAGAGATTATTAGAATCTACTGTAGTTTAATAAGAGATTTAAGGCGTTAAACTTACAACTATGTTTAATGGTAATGTAAACGATTTAAAATATTATTATAATCTGCTGTAGTTGTCCAATAAAGGGTTTAACAGGCTAAATTTACAACTATGTTTAGTTGCATTATATACGAGTTAAAGAATTATTAAAATCTGATGATGTTGTCTAAAAAGGGATTTAACATGTTAAAACTTCAACTATGTTTAGTGGTAATATGAACGATTTAAAATATTATAAACCTAATGTAGTTGTCCAATAAAGGGATTTAACATGTTAAACTTCAACTATGTTTAGTGGGAATATGAACGATTTAAAAGATTATAAAACCTAATGTAGTTGCCCAATAAAGGGATTTAACATGTTAAACTTCAACTATGTTTAGTGGTAATATGAACGATTTAAAATATTATAAAACCTAATGTAGTTGTCCATTAAAGGGATTTAACATGTTAAACTTCAACTATGTTTAGTGGGAATATGAACGGTTTAAAGGATTATAAAACCTAATGAGGTTGTTTAGTAAATAATTAAATAAGATGAACATTAAATGTGATGCTTTTTATGGGAGTTTTAATGGGACCTCTGTCGTATAACACTGATGTAAGATTGTTATAGAAACACAATTTGCGAGTATCCACAGAACCGTCCATGTTTCGCAAAATGAGGAACTTTTAACTCTCTGTATTTCCATCATAAACGTGATTCTAATTTGAAAGTAGTTCCTTTTTTTTCTTGGATTACTCGAATCCTGAGGATAATTGAAAGGTATTCAAAAGATATATTAACAGCTCAAGTAACTAACCGCCCCCTATGTCTCCCACCACAGAAGATAAGTGATGAGATTGCTTCGATGTGTTTTTGAACGATTAACGTACGCTTTTACATTTATATATTTCGGTAGACAATTGTCCCGTATTTAAAACTTAGATATCCGGCGTTGACCGACACTTTTTATTTTCCGTCCTCTAAACGCTCAAACCTAGCTTTTCCCTTCGTCTGCCAAAATAAGCTTAATGCACGTAGACACTCACCAGAGGGCACACCTCTGATCCACTCTCACGTCTTAGCTGTCAAATGGAGTGATTATTAGTCTTAAAATGTGTTGACATAAGGTGGTGTTCTTGTAATACTAATGTATCTATTGGGACGAGAAAAGTTTTTTTTTTTAAGTATTTGTGTGTGGCCACCAACCAGAAACAAAAGACACGTGCTACTCGTGCTATAACTGAGGGGTTATCTCTAGAGTTTAGCGTTTAATTATAAATTCACTAAAATATATAGGTTTAAAGGCAAGGAGAATCCGAACAGTTCATTTGTGTTAATTCTTTCCATAAGATCTGAAGGCTAATGTTGCCATATTTTGTGCTATCAGGATTGTTTGAAGGCTAATGTTGCTATATATCGTGTAATCAGGATTGCTTGAAGGCTAATGTTGCCATATCTTATGTTATCAGGATTTTTTTATGGCTAATGTTGGCATATCGTGTGTTATCATGATTGTTTGAAGGCTAATGTTGCTATATCTTGTGTTATTATGATTATTTGATGGCTAATGTTGCCATATCTTATGTTATCAGGATTGTTTGTTCACAAATAGTGTCCACGTGTTCCGTAAGTAAAGTATACTTTTTCTTTCTTTAGTATTACTTTCACTAACTGTACTGGGAAGAATGGATAACATCTTTGTATTATTTGCATTTTTTTACTAATTTTTTTATAATAGAGATAATTTTACACTGCTAGCTTCGTAAACGGACTTAGGAGTAACCTATATCTCCTTAGCTTGCCGAACTTCGTAAAATATTACTCGGTTTAGGACCGAAAATATTGCTAACAGCGAGGGTTCCCAACCGGTGAAACAATAGATTCTAATTCTTATAAATAGGAGTACCAGAACAGTATATTCATCTAGATTTGCTTATTACCTGGTTGATTTTTCGATTTAGTCTAAGTAGGCAGCTTGCTCTGATCGAATTTGTTGAAGGTCGTGTTTAAAGCGTTTTTCTATTTTCCTGAACGTCAAGATTGAATATATCAGTATAAAGATGAGCTATCATTGCCCAATTCTCCTTCTTATTCCACTATTGAGATAACTAACTCATTCGAAACCTACAATTGTTTATTTATCTGATTTTTAGTGTACTTGTCTGTATTGCTTGTCAGTTACGTGTTCGAGACATGCTTTTCATTAATTCAATCTCTTATTCACATCTATGTGCTAGATAACCAAAAAATTCATCAAACCAATTCCCTATTCACATCTATGTTGCTAAGTAACCACAAATTCAACAAACCAACCCTCTATTCACATGTACATTACTAGGTAACTAAATATTATTTAAAAACAATCCTCTGTTCTCATTTATATTGCTAAGTAACCATAACTTCATCATATTAATCCCCTATTTATATGTACATTGCTAGGTAATCACAGATTCATTAAATCGGTCTCCTATTCACATCTATGTTGCTAAGTAACCACAAATGCAACAAGTTGTCCGTTACCTTAACCACATAAATCCGTAGTTACAAAATCACCGTTGAGAATCCGTTTTTAAAACGTGTTCTTTATAACATAGATTGTAAACACAGCATGTTTGCTGTAGCCATAGCACTTATAATATTTTTATGTCAGTACTTATGGTTCCAACTAATAAACGGACTTTTAAAATCTCGCAAATCAAAAAGACTATTGAGAGGCCTCCTGGTGGCTGTAACAAAACCACATAAAACAGCTCAGTTGTGAAGTAATCTTTATTTTGTGATACCAGATTATTATGTTTCTATGCTGAATGTGAGTCATTTCCATAAAACATTTTCTGTAAAAGGAATTAATTTTATCTAAATTACCCACGTTTTTAATATTCATGGGCTGAATTATTCATCAATAAAACTAAAATAATTTACATTGTAAGCATTTTTTCAAAAACCTTTCGAAAAATGAATTTCGAGAAAGTCCCTTAATTTCAAGTGGTTAGTAGATTTGTTCATCGCGATGAACCTGTACACGTGTAGGAGTGTTGTCTTCTGTTTTTCTGTAACCCTTCACAAATAAAACACGTTTGGATATTGGTAGCTTGCTGGCAGTAAGTGAGGACATTCTGCATCATTCTCCATTATACAGGGAAGGGGTTAGTGATTCGAAGGAGGCGTATGAACGTCAACGGGTTTTTAGAAATAGATTATGAACATACAGCTTCTGTTATGGAAGAAAAAGAAAAGAAAGCAAAACACTTGAGGAAATACTATTTTGATAATTTATAGGGGGCATAGGGTTATACAAGTTTTTATAAAGGAATAATACTGTGATTTCAAGTAAGATATTCTAGCTCTTCTTCAACGTGCAGGATATTTAAAATGTTATTTCATGAAATGTTCTACAATCTATATATCTAATAATAACTTCAAACAAAAACGATTGGTATGCCTTCCATGCTTATTAGTTTCTAAGACTGCACCATTCTATTGTCCTAGTGTAAGTCCTAATTTTATACGTAAAATACTCAGACTCAGAATTCAACAACTAAATACGGTAATTAAAGATGAAATACTGAAACCGTTAATCAGACTGACGATCTGTGTATTTGTTGTTTGTGACTGAAATTAAAGTACACCAGTTTACTTTTTTGACAACATTTAATGACGATATCGTTTCCATGCTATATAGTAGGACAGAGGTAAGTTTAAGGACTTATAACACTAGATTCCGGGGTGTGATTCTTATCGTTGGACAAAATGCAGAAACTTCATTGTGTGGCTTTGCATAAAGACAACAACAATAATAACTTCAGGCTATAGCATTACGTATCTAAGTTCAGTGTATAAATGGTAAACACGTTAAATATGTTTTACTAATTGTTTTTATGATTTTCACAAGTACACTATTGTTATAAATTTATTACACTTTGTATTCTGTATTCTAATTTTCGTACATTTCGTAGAAAACCGCATACTAAAAGAACGACTAGGTAAAACTTACTGTGCTACTGAGGTAATATTTTAATGCTTGCTGATATATACTTAGAGTTAATAAACTTGGAGTCCACAAATCTTCGAGCATTTTGCCTATGGAGAGTAAAATCTCTATAAATGTATGATCGAACCAGATGCCTTTGTATGTCAACCGCTCTACTGTTAGTTAGGCTCTTTATAACAGCGCAATCTCACTGGTTACCCCCCCCCCCAAATTCTCAGACAAGGCCTACCCTTGGGTATTATCCCAAATTGCGAGATAACTAATAATTAAGCGTTAATGTTTCTGCGCTAATCTTAATTATGAATGTTGCGAGAGACTAGCATGTTCTATAATCTTAGCCACTGTTAGAAAATAGAACAACTTAGATAACGTTAATAAAAGCGGATAAAGGTCTTTCATACGTGAAATATATTAGCTCTAGTTGGCTAATTATCAGAGTTTGTACTTAGTAATTTCTATGAATCAGTTATTTAAAAAATAAACCAATCACTTATTCTATCTAAGTCTATGGTGTTCCTGATCACTTCATATTAAGTCAATGATAAGGTTCTATATAAACACTGAATATTGCTGATTAATTTATGTGTTCTGTAGCATAAGCAGTGTACATGTGAACACAGTAAAGTATTATTTAGCTCATCTTTTTTGTAATACAACACACCCATATACACTATCCTACCAAAAGTCATGGGACACGGGTATTTATGAATAAAACATATCTTTATTCCAATAAATTAATAATTTGTTGATCCGCCTTTGGCCTTAATAACTACTTCAATGCGTCCTGGAAGACTGTCTACTAATTTCTGGTAGAAAGCTGGTGGTATTGTGCTCCACTCCTCCTTTAAAGCATTAGTAAGCTC
>NW_013666659.1:285903-292358 GCF_000517525.1 Limulus polyphemus | reverse complement strand
CTCTTGGGCTACTCTTTTACCAACGAATATTGGGATTGACCATCACATTATAACGCCCCCACGGCTGAAAGGGCTAGCATGTTTGGTGGGACGGGGATTCGAACCCACGATCCTCGGTTGCGAGTCGAGCGCCCTAACCACCTGGCCATGGCGGGCCTCGAACTTCTTATCCACTACATTTATGTGTTAATTTGCATAGGTCATAAAGTAAACATGATTATATCAATTCTATAAACAATTTAATATTTTCGGATTCATAAACTTGAAAATGCAGTTATACTTTGGAAATTGCGGAATCAGACGATAATTGACATCAAAATAATATTCTAAACTTGAAACTTTGTATCCTAATGGGATAGACCCATGTTTCTACTGTTCTTACTTTGAGGAATAAAAAAATTGTATTATACATTTAATTTCTACATATACCTTTCATAATCATATAGTAAAAACAAAATAGATGAAAAGGAAATAAAATTAACAAATCAAATAGACTTCTTTATAAGAAGTTTTGTTCGTTTGGACAGTAATTTGTTTTTGACTTCTGAGACCCAAAGTTTGTTTTATAAACAGGTATATAGTTTAAAATTACTTATAATACGAGCATGGATACTATATTAACACCTTTCATTTTTCAGCAGAATTGTGCTAAAATGTTGTTAATAGATTTAATTAAATTTAGACTGAATAGAAATACTTTAAAAAGTTTAGCAGTACAGAAGAAAACGTCTGCATAAGGTGTTTACACACGATAGTTAGTTATAAGTTAGAGTATCCAATATACCCTTTATTATTTAATTACAGAGATAGAAAAATAAAAACTGAAAATCCAATCATCTTGTTTTTAAATGTAACGATAATCAATTTTCAAATAATATTAATAAATATATTGTTACCGGATATTTATGTATTATTAAAGATAGAGTTTTATGTAAAAATATTAAAAAAAGGTTCAAAATTATACAGAGTATTAAGAAAATCTAATAAGAATGAACATATTGTTACGTATCTGCTTGTATCCGAGAAACTTCAGCGATACAAGTCCTTTCTTAATTAAAACTAGTTTATTCTTTCTCGTTACAAACTTAATTTTCACAGTCACTTTAAACATATCTACTTTTATAAACACACGCTATAATTCACAGCGATTCACACACTTTACTTACGGTGCCTACTGCTCGCTTGACTCAACTATCTCAATTATCTGTTTCGATATCTATCTATCTGCAATTATTTCTCCGCTTTATTTGCCGGGCTTATATACTAAAAAAGAGGGCGACTGGAACAGACTAGAGTTGCCAGGAAAATTCAAGATCCTTCGAGAATCTCATGACGTGTTACCAGCGTCACGTGACTTTCGCTGTCGTAACAATATAAAATGGATTGAAGGAACATATATGATTATATTACAAAACATAATTACATTACTGAATATCATCGTACATTTCTCTTAGAATGAAAATTTTTGTTTTAATACGTTTACTCATAACCTTTATTCTATTAATTAAAATATTTCAGATTACTTTATCTTTGAATCAGTCTTAGCTAGTACTAAACAATTAAAACTATATTTTATAATAGTAATAATCGATAAAGCAAGTTACAATTTAAGATTTCTTTGTAATCCTTTTTGTGTACAAACTGATAATAAAGAAATTAATTCAATAAATACTTTTAAGTTAGCTAAAAAAACTAATAAAAACATTATTAATTAAATCTCAAAAGCCTGAAACTTTTAATCTTGAAAAAAATCCTTATTCAGAATTATCTGTTTTATATGATATTCCTAACTTGCATAAATCTGATATAAAAATCAGATTTATTTCTAATTCTGTTAAAGCTAGACTTGTTTGTAATTTTGTTAAAACTGTAACTAGACAAACTTCATTTTTGTCTAATAAAATTTTTAATGAGTTTCTGAATAAAATGATAGTGACAAACATACCTTCCAGATTTTAAATAATAATGATATCGTTTTATCTAATTTGCAACGTTTAATCTGGTTTGGTTTATTTCGAACTTCACGCAAAGCTACACGAAGGCTATATGTGATAACCGTCCCCAATTTAGCAGAGATGGACTAGAGGAAAGGCAGTTGGTCAACAACACTCATTGACAACTTTTCTGCTACTGTTTTATGAACGAATAGTGGGATTGACCGCACATTATAACGCCCTCCACTGCTGAAAGGGTCAGCATGCTTGGTGACTGGGATTCGAACTCGCAACCTTCAGAACGTTTAACTTGCAATAAGTTAATTATTACATTACAGCTCAAATTTATGGTTTTACTACTTTATACTTAAAAATTCCCTTCGATGATCATATTCTTCTTTAAATATTCTGATTGATTAATTCGTTATTTCATCTCTTAAAGTGAATAATAGAACTTTTAGCCCTATAAACATTAACTATTTCATAAACTTTATAATGAGTAGTAGATTCATTACTTTTAAAAAATCAAGTTTACAAGCTCGTTTTGGGGATTTAATGGGAGCTTATTACTTAATAAGTATTGCTAATTTTATACTTTTATTAAAATACCTTTCTGTATTTGTATTTTGTACCAATGGTAAACCAACTAAAGCTGTCTGCCACCATCCCTAATTTTGACTACTGATCAGAGGGAAAACAGCTAATTAGCAGTACCCTATGACTAAGGGATTGAACGTTACTTTTATAAAGCACCCACAATTTAAAATGGAGAGAATATTCTGTAGATGTCGCTGACTATAATCTGGCTTCTTAACTTCACAGGTCTGACCAGCGCCCATATCTTTATGGAAAATACCTCATGTGCTGGTTTATTAGATGTTACTTATAAATACATTGATGAATTGATTAGATTCAATAATCTACATATAGATCATTATATTTACAATATACATGCTAATGATCTACATATAAAATATATTTCTATTTCTCAATTAGAAACTCATTATTTACATTTTAATATTTGTTCCCCTTGTGATACAAATATTTTTCATTACAGTTCCATTTACAGTGTCTGGACTTTCTTCTTCCCGTAGTAACATTCATTTTAAGTTTTACTTCTCTTCCGCTGTGGTTGCTTTTAATAGCTCGCTCTTTTCTCTCTTCTATTTTGTTTGTTTTTTTCAGTTCCCCAGTGAGTCAGCGGTAAATTTAAGGACTTAGAACGTTAAAATCCGGTGTTCGGTTCTCCGCGGTGGACACAGCGCAAATAGCCCATTGTGTAGCTATGCCATAAGAAAACACATTTTTTAAATTACTTATCTATCTCTCATTTTATCTAAGCAGCCATTTTCCAAAAAACTTACAGTAGACAGTGAAAGATAGAATAGATGTGAGATGTTGTGGCCTCTGAGAGCTCATATATTATATTTTATTTTTTATCACCAGAAATTGAGATTGAACCTTGGAGACGGTCTATCCTTACAACTTTGTAGGTCCTGTTTCTTCAGATACCTCAAAACTCACGATAAATCTCATAAATCCCCACACTATGATTTCTAGCTTGATGTTATTGTGCTGTTATTCTTATTGTTGTTATATAAACACTTCATAGTATTAGTTTATACTCTTTACAGATATATACATTGTTATATAGACACTTCATAGTATTAGTTTGTACTCTTTACAGATATATACATTGTTATATAGACACTTCATAGTATTAGTTTATACTCTTTACAGATATATACATTGTTATATAGACACTTGATAGTATTAGTTTATACTCTTTACAGATATATACATTGTTATATAGACACTTGATAGTATTAGTTTATACTCTTTACAGATATATACATTGTTATATAGACACTTCATAGTATTAGTTTATACTTTTACAGTTTATACTCTTTACAGATATACACATTGTTATACAGACACTTCATAGTATTAGTTTATACTCTTTACAGGTATATACATTGTTATATAGACACTTCATAGTATTAGTTTATACTCTTTACAGATATATACATTGTTATATAGACACTTCATAGTATTAGTTTATACTCTTTACAGATATATACATTGTTATATAGACACTTCCTTTTTTACTCAGGAAATTCCAAGCAATTGATTTCCTGTCCCACTTTTGTCAATGAAACACTCCAAAGCTGGAGGAAACTCGCCGGATTTTGGTGTCCAACTACCATTATGTTTTGTTTTTGTCATTTTTATGTAAAGGGCGTACAAATGTGAGGCGTTCTTGGATTGCTAGTATCATCAGTAATGTAGACATATTCTTTATCTCACGACTACATATTCTATTCGTATGATGTGAATGTAGGACATTATATTACGTTATACACAGCTTCACTGGTCTGAAATGTACGATAGTAAGTGTCGTCATAATCTCGAAAGGACTTGCAAACAGAATTGTTTTAAACTTCTCCGAAGACATTAATACAGTCTTCGGTTCACATTCAATTAAAAAGGGTGCCAAAAGAGGCTTAAAATTCATTATGAAGCTCTGAGATATGAGTTTATGTCTCACACAGAAACTCTAAAACTTAATTTTTGTTAAACGCAAGCTTTCGGCTCAGTTACCTGAGCCTTCTACCGATTCAAGGTAAGATAATGACTCGATAGTCTGGATCGAAACATTGTAATTATTAAAGCCCCCCAGTGGCACAGCGGTATGTCTGTGGACTTACAATGCTAGAATACGGGTTTCGATACTCGTGGTGGGCAGAGCACAGATAGTCCATTGTGTAGCTTTGTGCTTAATTACAAACAACAACAACAATTATTAAAATCAGAGCTTTCTTACTGTAAATGTTGTCGTCATTCCCTTTAGAATTAATTATTCAATCATTACGTTCTTTACCAACGTTAAAATGAACGTTTGCCATAAAATCTGAGATGACAATTCGAGACACCATGGAATTTCTTGATACGTTTTATGGGATAGGAGTCGCTGCAGTTTAAAATGCACAAATATTGCTATGAGAAATAACGTGGAGAATCGTCTGACGATTAACTTTATTAAAAGCGAAAACCAATTAACATTCATAAGAGAGTTACGATCTTTGTAAGATTGGTTGGGAGGTTGGCGTTAATTAATTTGATGTTCCGAATTCTTTTCAACTGATATGTAAAATAGTTAATATGTGAGAGTGGCCGTTTCAATAAAAGGACGTAGGGAACCATGCCTTCATTAAGACGCAATCTTCGACAGAAGAAACAAGAAAACGAATTAAAAAATTAATAATTATCAAAGGATTAGCAAATAAAAGGTGATTTAAAGATGTTAGTACACAAAACAGAACTTCGAAGAAACGCTATAATGAAAAGACTAAGTCACCGTTCCAAAAGCAAAGAAAAGTAGAACTCAATAACGCCAAAACTTATAAGTAGGTAAAAGTATTTAAATCTGATTGTCGTGATAAAGAAAGAATAATTTGTCTAATCAGAAGTTAAGTGTTAATTAACAAAGTGGGAAAAATCAATAAAGATGTTACATTTCCTATAAGAAATCATTATATGACAAAGTATGTAAACATCTGATTTTATATCGTCAGCAATTAAATATTTTGGAACTAACTTTATGATATACCGTACTTAGGTAACTGGGGTGCACCTAAAGATCTCTAAAACGATTGCTCTTTCCACAACTAAATAAATAACTAACATAAGGAATTTCAATCAATAAACCAGTGAAAACATGAATACAAAAATCCCATGCAACGTGTATGGAATTAAAATCAATGAATGTTTAATGAAGTATTGATAACTGTAATATGGTAAACATCTTTATAAAATACAATGATTAGTAAGCTGAGAGATAACAAAGGTATCTATAATAGCATTATTAGAAACGCTTTACTAAACGAAGTTGGGGGAGTGATATGTCCAATGTTAGATAGCTGGTTTATTTATACTTAATAAAACACTATGCTATTAACTACTCACGATAAAACTTAACAAAGCTAAGAGAATACGTCATTTTAGGTAGTAGTTAATTTATCAAAAAGTGTTACGAAACATACATTCTTCAAAAAATTATTTCTTAACGTTTCGTTCCATTATTCTGTATAAATTTTCTTGAGATTTTTCTTGGTGGCCTTTCACATCACTCTATATAGACCTACTTGGTAGTTCTTGACATCATTTTGTTCAAATCTTCTTGGGGTTTTTCACATCATTCTATATAAACCTTCTTGGTAGTTCTTGACATCATTTTGTTCAAATCTTCTTGGGGTTTTTCACATCATTCTATATAAACCGTCTTGGTTGTTCTTGACATCATTTTGTTCAAATCTTCTTGGGGTTTTTCACATCATTCTCTATAAACCTTCTTAGTAGTTCTTGACATCATTTTGTTCAAATCTTCTTGGGGTTTTTCACATCATTCTATATAAACCGTCTTGGTTGTTCTTGACATCATTTTGTTCAAATCTTCTTGGGGTTTTTCACATCATTCTATATAAACCGTCTTGGTAGTTCTTGACATCATTTTGTTCAAAT
>NW_013666659.1:257700-285199 GCF_000517525.1 Limulus polyphemus | reverse complement strand
GTAGTTCTTGACATCATTTTGTTCAAATCTTCTTGGGGTTTTTCACATCATTCTATATAAACCTTCTTGATGATTCTTCACATCATTCTATATAAACCTTCTTGATGATTCTTCACATTATTATCTTTAAACCTTCCTGGTGGTTCTTCACATCCGTCTGTTTAGAACTTATTGGTGGTTTTGCATATAATTATGTATAAACCGTTTTTGTGGTTTTTCATATCATTCTGTATAAATCTTCTTGGGGGTTTTCACATCATTCTGTGTAGAACTTATTTGTGGTTCTTCGTATCATTCTGTATAGCTCTGTACAGACGGACAGATATATAGATAGAAACCAACTCAAAAGTTTTACAACAATTCACAGCTGTTATAGAACATCCACTGATCAATGAACACAATATTGTCAGATACGTGAGGCTATCAGCTTTAGTGAATCCAGTTCGCAACTGAGACGCAACTTAGCTATTTCGGTTGTTTGATGAAAATAAGAATTCGACCAACAAGCTGAAAAGCTCAACTTTCTAATCGAAACTACCTGTTTCAGTACATTTCACAGATAATGCAGTTTTAAATGCCTGTTAATGAAGAAAAACCTTTGGCCTTCCATGTATGAACGCGTGCCTGTTAAAGAACCATAATCGTAAGCTTTCCTTGAACGAAGTAGTGCCTGTTAGGAAAGCATCCTTAGGCCTTCTTTCATGCACGAACGCGTGCCTGTTAGGGAAATACAATATTCGGCCTTTCACATACGAACACACTATAAGTGTATTATCCTCCCTTGATGCCAGTGCTGAGAAGAAGTGATAATTACATTAAGAATCCGTTAGTTAATTAATGTAAGAATTCCTATCGTGAACTACTACCATTTCCCTAAACGAGTATTGGTCACATATAATCGTGCACATGCGAAAGGCTTATTTTAACAAAAAGAAATCAAAATGTCAAAACAATGCTTTAAGTTTTTTGTTGGTATGTGTCCATTTTTTTTCTTATGTAAAATGTACTCAAGTTAGACAAAGCTCGCAAACTAAAAGAGGCACAATGAAGGAAGTATAATTAAAATATGGCATTAAGTTTATTGTATGCAGAAGAACGCCCTGGACAACCGTCATTACTTATTAATTTCGATTGCTGAATGCCCAAACTTTGCTTCTTTTGCTGAATGTGCAAACAGTAGCAAAGTTTAAAAAGGGATAAGCGGGCGTACATTGTAAACAAGAAAATAAAATGTACATTTCATTTATTATACGTGTTATGTCATTCTCCTTGTTCAGACTTTCATTTTTGAGAACTACCGGTGTTTACTTGAAATAAATGTTGCTTGAATAAATAAACATTCCTGTCTGACGGGACATGATTGAAGCCAACACGTAAAGACGAATTTGAACTGATGTTGTCATATATGGTGATTCAAGCTTGATGCTGACATGCTATGACGGTCTAGATGGATGTCACTCGCCACGCTATAATGGGTCAGGATTGATGTCGACCTGCTATGATGAATCTGGACTGATTTCAGCATGCTATTTTGGGTCTAGATAGACTTCTGCAACCTATGATGGGTCTGGATTTGTGTCGTTGCATCAGACAGGCCAGGATTTCGTCATGCTATGGAAGATATGGAGTGATGTCGCCAGGCTACTGACGGGTCTGGATTTATGTCGACATGCTAGAGACTGAACATGTGATCTTCTTGCACGGTTGATGAGGCTGAGCTAGATCAAACAATGCAAGACATCCGTTTGTTGCCGGATAGCAACATTGTTAAATCTCTGTTTTCTTAACTTGTTGATTAAATATCCTTTGTTCTCTCTTTCACAGGTGTTTCTCCTGATGTGCAGAGTTATGGAAGTAGTAATGAAGATATCTTCGGGGTAAACAAGAAGAAGAAGAAAAAACGAAGACACAGGTATGTCAAGTAAATAGTTACATCATTTTTTATGTTACTTAACAGCCTCTTAACAAGATAATTCTACAGGAAAATATAATAACTCCTTGTTTTGTTGGGAACAAAATGTTTTCTTCCTTTAACCATTGAATATGAAGAAGAAAAAACAAATAAATTTTAACCTGTTTGTGACCCTACATATACAGTTTATTCTCATTCTTTCTATTATATAAGAAGTCAAGAGAATGAAATTCGTTAAATAACTACTTTCTGAATTATACAAAGTTTAATAATACGTTAGATAATTTGTTTAATAGTAATAACGGTCAAACTAGCCATTCTTTTCTCTTCGCACTACAGTTTTCTTAGTGCAAGAATTTTGGTATAGGCTAATGAACCACTGAAACTTTTAAAACATGTGATCTCATTAGAACTTAACAAGTGTTTGTTCATTTCTTTCAAAGCAAATCCACAACGGGCAGACTATCCGCTGGCTCCACTGCGGGGAATTGAACCCTGTATTTCAGCGTTGAAAGTCCGTAAACTTACCGCTGTTCCATCGTGGAACAGACCTTAATATCTTGTTTGTTTGTAATTAAGCAAAAGCTACGCAATGGGCTATCTGTGCTCTGTCCACCACGGGTATCGAAACCCGGTTTATAGCATTGTAAGTCCACAGACATACCGCTGTGCTACTGGGGGGCAACAAAGATCTAAGTTTGAGCTTATTCATTTGTTATATTTTTCTCCCTGTTATACGAAATAACCACGTTTCCTTCTTCCATCAGAAACATTTTGAACTGCATAAAAGTAAACCGTTGATAATTTCTATCTTCAACATATAACTGGGTCGTTGTATAACTTCATACATACACACAGTCCGATACATATAAAAGACATACATCTATAATATGCATTAACTTTCGGATGCCTCCACTATTTGTTGCTTTTATATTGGAAATGTTTCTGAATTCTTCAAACAGTTCTGGTATTTTTACTCTGTAAGGATTATAGTAAGTCTATAAAAATAATCTCTCAATCCATCTTCTTTACTGTCCATTACACTTGATAAGTGAGCTGAATATGAAAGACCTCAGTTAAAAATAGTCATTTAATTCATCTGGTATTTTCACCTTTACTGCACCTTATGCTAAATGAGTAAGTCACAGTTCTGGTGATAACAATCTGGAAAGAAGGAAAGCAATCAGTCATCAGCTCCTTCCGCTGCACGGTTATTTCTACCTATGGTTATAACACCACAAATGAGGAACCTGTTCAACTGCCTGTCGTGGAGCTTGAACGTTCCTTAACGCAGCCCGGCACGTCATTCACTTTACCAAGCATGCCTTCACTTGGGACACATTTGTTTTTAGCAAACAATAAACGGCTAACCACCACTCTGCAAATATACAAAAATATATATGTTGCAGTGTCGTACGGCAAACTTATCATACAAGTAATATAAAAGAAAGCTTAAAAACGACTGGTGACTGGGTTTGATCCCTGTCGCGGTAAGGAGCGTATACGATCACTTAAGTGCAATTAGTAAATGATGTTTAATATTTTATTTATAACTATTAACTAATTAGTTTTATATTATGTTTAAGCTGCAAATATAAGAATTACTATATTTTTTTCTTGTAAATTCCTACGTTTAGGCTACTAGTCTGAGAAAAACTATATATCTGTGTTGGTAGTTCCTCCTTTTAGACCACTAATCTGAGAAGGACTGTATTTCTGTATTGGTAGTTCCTCCTATTAGGCTACTAATCTGAGAAGGACTATATATCTGTGTTGGTAGTTCCTCCTTTTAGACCACTAATCTGAGAAGGAATGTATTTCTGTATTGGTAGTTCCTCCTATTAGGCTACTAATCTGAGAAGGACTATATTTCTGTGACGGTAGGTCCTCCTTTTAGGCTACTAATCTGAGAAGGACTATTTTTCTGTGACGTAGTTCCTCCTTTTAGGCTACTAATCTGAGAAGGACTATATTTCTATGACGGTAGTTCCTCCTTTTAGGCTACTAATCTGAGAAGACTGTATTTCTGTGTTGGTAGTTCCTCCTTTTAGAACAATATCCTGAGAAGGACTGTATTTCTGTGTTGGTAGTTCCTCCTTTTAGAACAATACCCTGAGAAGGACTATATGTCTGTGCTGGTGGTGGCCGAAATTTGATCTTCGATTTTCTTGATAGAAGGTCTGATGCATTATACACACGTTTAGTTTCTTTCTTCTCGTTTAGGACTTTAATTAATGCCAGGTTGATTGATCATGTTATCAGTTGGATGAACATAAAAATGTTGGCTCATTTTCTAGTATTTTACTATTATTACAGTTGATCTTATAGTATTTAACTATTGTTTTAGCTTATCTTACAGTCTTTTTTGTTTTTAACATGATGGACTATTGCAGATAGATCGATATTATCGAGCCTTGCATGTCTATTATGTTCCTAAGTTCTAACTTTTGTTGATCTTTTTTGTTTCTCCATTGTACGTATGGAATCCACATTCAGAAAGGATGTTGTAAGTGGTATTTTTCTTCTCCTGTATGGTTTGGTGTGTACTATTGTGTTGTGGTTTAAGAATAGGTATTGATTAATAATAGTTTGTGTAGACTTCTAACCATGACGATGATTGATATCTGATAATCACAACCTGATCGGTTTGATGTTGAAACATTTTACTGTGATTAACAATTAAAATACGTTTTTGCTTCTGTCCAGGACTATCTTTACAAGCTCTCAGCTGGATGAACTAGAAAATGCTTTCAAAGAGGCTCATTACCCGGATGTATACGCCAGAGAAATGTTGTCTTTAAAAACTGACCTGGCAGAGGATCGGATACAGGTAAGATCGAATTGTAGGCTCTGCAAAGTGCAACAGAGAGGGCTGTAGGTAAGATTAGGCACGTTTGTTTGTTTTAGCGGAGTGTAAAAGTTGTAAGTCCATAAAATAATAAGTGACCCACTGGGGGAACGGAACGGAAGTGTTAGGATATTGCTTGTTGATTAAATTTAATCTTTACGTGAATAAAGTAGACTGAATGAAAGATATCTTGATTGGAGAATGGGTTAATAGAAATTAGGTTATGTGACATTATTATTATTTTTTTCGATGTAGTAGTTTAAGTATTCCGACAATGTTTTGCACGTGAAAGTGATTTTGTTTTTGTTTTGTTTGTCAACTAGCCTCACGATGTGCTACACATTAAAGTTAACTTTTGTTTTTTAGTTCTTTTACTAATACCATCATGTGTTGCAGGTGGTTATGTCTTACATATTGTTTTGTTTTAGAGCCATATTACCAGATAGTGAAATGAAGAAAGCCATCAAAGCCCCTATGTGTATTTACAATGATGTACACAGAGGGGTGTCTGGCTGGGCTCAACCCCCGCCTTCCTCTTCTTATGCCCCAAAAGTGCCCTTTATCTTAGTCATAAAAAATTGTCCACACCTACTAAAAGACACGCCTGATTCCACACCTTGGTTTATGCAAGTTAGGAAAAAAAATTATTTATTTTTTAAAATGAATACACGCAGGGTCTTGTAGCTCTAATTCTAATATGCTATTATGTCTAATACTCAAAAATTCACTGTTTAATTTTAGATTTTAAAAGTGTTTACAAGACCGATTGAATAGGAATAAAGTTGGATGTGATTGCTTCCCATGGTCTTCAACCCTATGTGTACAAGAGGCAACTCATGGACAACCCCAAACACCCCTTTGAAAAAAAAAGTCTTGTCTTATGATGCGTGAAAACTGTTCTTGTTTTTGTCAATGAGCACATACCCTTTTAATATCTTCTGCACGTCAGTATACGTGCATATACACATTAATTGTGGCTTGTGTGCATCAACTAAAAATTAAACTTAAAATTAAACTTCAGTAAATGTTACTAAAAAATGTTCATAGTTTTTTAAACCACTGTTCGCACTACCGTACGTAACCGTTTATAAATGGACAACTAAATTTAAATACGAAATAGAGATACATTACACACATCCCGTGTATAAATCGAGGAGGGGGGGGGGAGATTTAAAGGTAAAATTTGGCTTTTGAATAATTTTTTAATTTTATTTTAGATACATTTCTTCGCTTAGGAGGCGCTGCAACTCAGCTACAGTAGCTAGTTTAGGGTCGTGGTTAGCAATTTTCGGGCTCAGTTCTGTCCAACAGTTCTCAATGGAATTACAATCTGGAGACTTTGCTGGCTATGGCAATCTTGTAACGTCCTCCTGATCGAAATAATATTGTACAATACGGGCTCTGTGGGCAGTGGAATTTTCATCTTGGAACACAAAGCTATTGCCAAACCTTGCCCTACCATATGGCAGAAATGTAGTCTCCATGTGATGTCTGTAGGAAACGCCATTGACGTTTCTCTGGATGATATTAAGAGCAGTTTTTTTCACCATGATGAATAGCTGCCCAAACATGTACTGCACCACCTCCTGCTCGTTCCCTATGGGAAAGATGGTCTTCTCTCATCTATTCTCCAGACAAACGACGAATACAAATCCTACCATCAACTTTAACTAGTCGGAAACAGGACTCATTTGAAAAGATGACATGTCGTTAGTGGCCTAACTGTAAGTTGGCATGCTGTCTTGCCCAAGTAAACGGTGATGATGGTGAAATATGGTTAATATCGGTTGGCAGATAGCATTTCTTTCAAAATAGCCTTTTTTGGTCAGTCTCCTATTCACTATTCTTCTAGATACCCTGGAATGAATGTGTTAATGCTATTTCTGTCGTAAGGTGTTGCAAGACTTATTTCGACATTGACGTGTTAACCTGATAAAACACGATCATCTCGAGCAGTATTTTTCCGCTTCTACCAATAGATGTGCAATCGTTCTCATACAGCGCAACTTAGATAAACTAGTTTTCTAATTATATATTCCCCCAGAAACTAGGCATTCTAAAAATCCTCTTAAATTTAGCATACACTACCTACATCACAGAAAACACAGATGAAGAAGTAACACACTTAACTCAATGCTTTACTAACATAAACCAATTTCCTATCAAAGTAGTTACACAAACTATTAACGAATTAAAAAAAAAAGAAAAACACAGACAAGACAAACGTAAAAAATAAAAAATAAATAAAACACACACACACAATAGAACGAAAGCAACCTAATCACTTTCACTATCCCACATATACAAAATATTAGCATACTTCTAACAGAGATTTGGAAAAGACTAGCATGTAAATATAACTTTAACATAAGACTAGATCATTTTCACTGATGAGATGAAAATTATACAATTATTAATAAAACTATGTAATGATTTTTATGTTTTTTTTTTTAATTTCGCGCAAAGCCGTCTCTAATTTAGCATTGAAAGACTAGAGGGAAGCTAGTTAGTCATCACCACCCACCGCCAACTCTTTGACTTATCTTTTACCAACAAATAGTGGGATTAGCCTTCACATTATAACGCTCCTAAAGCTGAAAGAACGAGCATGTTTGGTGGGACGGAGATTTGAACCCGCGACCCTCAGATTGCGAGTGAAGCGCCCTAATCATTTGGTCATACCGGGCTATGTAATGAATCCACCCCGCCAGGAAACATTTACAAAATACAGTGTGGAAAATGTTAAGCCTTAAAAGAAAGGTTAAAAGAACACCAAAAACTCCTTTCTAAAGTTCATGAATACGAACAAAAACAACCACAGATTTTCTGAACAGAATGTGGTTATACTAAAACACGAACCTGACATTAACAGGTACAAATCTATGTTCAATTCCACGTGGTGAATATAGAACAAGTAGCCTGTTATGTAGCTTGGCGCCAATACAAATCCACATTAAGACGTAAGAGAAGAACAATCAGAGAAGCCTTATCAAGAAAATTAAATAATCCTACAGTCAACAAAGACTCTATATCTGTGTAATTATGATTATCCTAGACATTCATAATTTTTGCCAACTTTCCTCACCAGATATCCCACACATTTATATTAATTTTAATGTTTCATTTATGAAAATAACCGTAAATCAACACGAGTTGACTTGCCTACTCATAAGTAATAACTTTCAAATCTTTAATTTAAATACATTGATCACTCATTGTTATATTGTTGATTTATCTACATAAAACTTTCATTATCGTTATAACCATACTTGAGAATAATCGTACTAGTAGTCCAAACATCGTAAATGCCTAAACCAAAAAATGACCTTCAAAATCTGCTATAAAAATATCTTGTTGATATGTACAAATAATAAAGGAGTTTCTTATTTATTTCCAGTTGTTTTGTTTTCACCAACAAAATTACAAAAGTTCAAATTTCTGTAAATATTTCATATAGCTCAACCAACCCTTTTCCGTAGGAATATAAATCGAAATGATAATAAAAAGTTTATAAATATTCTAACTAATCCTTAAAACTAGCGTACACTGGCACTTATGAGAAAGTGTTTGAGTGTCCGGGGACAGCTAAATTATTCGGTATGTGGAAAGGTTGTTAAATATTAAAGAAAACAATTCCTCCTGCCATTAGGTTTATCACATTTTTTTTTTCTGAAGCTGCTATATATGTTTTGTTTTTTTATTAATTCGTGTAATGTTAGAGGTAATATTCATAACTTTCATTTTAATTTATAGAAAATAGGACGAATGCCAAATTAATATGGATTATTTGATGTCACGACGCTTCAGCGTACTTCCATTATCCAGTTATCGCGGTATTTATACATTCCTAGAACACGTTTATAGATTCGTTGCAGTAACGATGCTTCAGCGTACTCCCATTATCAAGATAACACAATACTTACACATTCTTAAGACAAGTTTATGAATCATTTGATGGGATGACGCTTTGGAACACTCTGCGTAAAGAATTTTTGTACATATGTTTGACTTATTTTGAATATATTATTTTAAAACAAGTGGAATGTGTGCTGTCCTTTTATTGTTCTAATTTATTGCTAACAAGTCACAGACACCTACTGTAGAAGAATCCCAATCCACATATATACATAAAACCTTGACATTTGGCAAGTGAGCCAGGATTATACATATAGTGGTAAACGGCGGCTGAAGAAGACGTGAACGACAGCGGAAATAAATAGGCCTATATAAGCACAACGATAGTGGTGGTGATAATAGTGTAAAGATTACAATCACGCTGTTTAACCGTGTCAACAGATTTTGATAAGTGAATTGGAAGAGGTGAGCGTCTTGGGTTAAAATATAGTGAACTATGAGAGTTTGTTAAACAACAACAAGAACTAGAGAGAGAAGAGTAGCAACAAAAGAGAGATGAGAAGAAACAGAGAAGAGAGGAAGAAAGACTAAAAGAAGAAAATGAGGGAAAGGAAAGACTGGAATAGAGAGAGAAATAATAAGAGCACAAATTGAGAAAGAAGAAAATGAGAGAGTGGAGAGGCTGGAAATAGAGAGAATATGAGCACAAATTGAGATTCCCCAAGCTCATCCAACAGAAAGAAGAAGGACCCAAGAAGACAATGGGGTCAGGGCCAGTCGATCTAGGCTGCCTCAATTTTATGAATAGAAAGACGACATGGAAGCTTTCTTGGAGAGATATGAAAGATTCACGCAAAGACAGAACTGGGACTAAAGCGATTGGGCAGTCTGTCTCAGCGCACTTCTCACAGGAAAGGCCAGTAAATGTATGCAGGCATGATGTCAAAAGATGCCATGGACTATGACAAATTAAAACTGGCGTTGCTGAAATGCTATGAACTTACCAAGGAAGTTTTTCTCCAGAGATTCAGAGAAGTGAAATCTGTCACTGGAGAAACTGTATTTCACTTTGTGGCATGTCTACTGAGATACTTCACAAGATAGACTGACATGGTCAAGTGTGGCAGTAGTTTAGAGGGACTGGCAGATCTATTAATATGTGAACAGTTCATGATCATGTGCTCAACTGACATACCACTTTTCTTAGAGGAGAGAGCACCAAATGACGTGGATGAGATGATTAAGCTGGCAGAACAGTATATGGAAGGCCATGAAGGGAGTATAACTGGCAAGTCCAAGAATATCCAGTTATAGTCGAAACCAGTGACAGCTGACCAGGAGCAGGAGTTTACCAAAGGTGACAGGAGTTTAACAGACAAAAGGGAGAAGAGATTCTATATTTGTTATACAATAGGGCACATTGCAAAGGAGTGCAAGTCCATCATGAACAAACAACAGTAGACATCTCAACAGATAGCAAAGAGATGCTATATGTGTCACAAAATATAGAACATTGCAAAGGAGTGCAAGTCCATTACCAACAGGCAACAGCAAAAATCTCAACACAAAACAACTGGAGCTACCCAAAAAGATTATGCTAGCAAGAAATGAGAAAATATTGACTGTCAGAAGAAACAGAATCCAGAAAACACGCCAGATTCACCATAAGAAGCATCTGCCATTTCCATGATTGATCAGTGTACGACTAATGGTCGGCTCAAGTTAACAAATGGATCAGCAGTACCAGAAGTGATCGAAACATGTTACAAATATCGAGAGATACCAACAAATCACAACATGCCAATAGGCGAAGGCTATGTTGGGGATAAGGATGTAAAGGTCTTATGAGACACTGAGTGCAGTAGCGCAGCAGTGAGAACCATTCTAGTATCTGATGACCAGACGATAGGCAAGTTACATCTATGTGTGTTAATTGATGGAACAGTGAGAATGTTTCCTATGGCAAGAATATATGTACCAGACCTTGAGGCCATGTGTATCAAGGCACCAATATACAATTGGTGATTGAAAACATACATGTAGTAGAAATTTGGAAGCACTAATCAGAAAGAAGAATGATGTGGCTTCTGCAGTCACCACTAAAGCTCAAGGAAAGAAGAGAAAGCAAGATATCAAGCCCCTTAAAGTCTCTAAAAGTGACATTTCGAATGTAAGTTCACGAGAGCTGAAGAAAACACAGAAGAAAGACCCATCATTGTGCCCAAGAGAAAGTGGAATGCAAGACAACATGGAAAGAGACTTACAAAACAGAGGACCGAAAAGGAATATTGAACTGAACCTATCAAAGCAGTTTAACTGGGGAAGCCAAACCCATCAAAGGCAGCCAGAACCACTTCTATAACAAGAAGGTCAAGAATCGACATTTGAAGGTCGGACAGAAGGTCTTAGTTTTACTACCTACAGACAACAACAAACTCGCCCTGCAGTGGAAATGACCTTTTGAACTACAGGAAGTAACAAACAGAATGTACTGTAAAGTGAAAGTGAATAGGAAGATCAAGATCTACCACTTCAATCTGTTGGGGATAGAAGACCTAATAGGTGCAGCTATTGAGGCACAGATGGACAGGGCAGGTGTGGATGTTATAGATGCAGAACCAAAAGACAGCAAATTTGTATAGAAAATGAAGAACTGCTAGACTCAAAACCACTGGGTGAAGATGAGATATACAATGACGTCAACAGAAATGAAGAACTGACTGGCAAGAAGAGGAAAGTGGTACAAAATCTACTGTGCCAGTATATAGATAAATTAGGCAAGACAGATCTCAGGCAACACAAGATTAAGATGAAGACAAGTGATCCTGTCAAGGCAAAGCCCTACCGGGATGCCCTACACGAGGAGAGACCGACAAAGGAACTGTAAATCTTGGTGCAGATTATACAAAGAGACTTAGTGTATGAACTGAGAACAGTCTTTGTATATAGTAGAAAAAATATTGTCAATTGTTATTGTTGGATATACAAGACTGTTTAATGTAAGTGTTACTGTTTAGTTTATTTTGTGACTTAAAATTAAATGATTGTTTAGTTTTGATGACAGGAGTGTTGAAGGTTGATTGTTTTAAAAGCGTTGGTTTTGACAAATTTCGTTACGTAACTCGTACAAGTCGTGCATTGTATATGCAGTTAGATTGTTGTACTAGGCTTTAGTAATATTTTTGATGTCACGTTACTCGAACCTTCGGTATTTTTCTCGTTACCTCAAGTGAGTATTGTTCCATTATAGCGCCGCGTAGTTTATAGAAAGTTAGAGGTCTCAGTGAACAAGATATATATATATAAGTGACTGGCAAGCGCAAGTTCAGTAGAGTAAAATCAATTCAATTGAGAGATAATTAGACAGATCTAGACTGAGTGACTGGCAGTTTCGCCGTGGCCGTCAATTTCTAAAGAAGTTAATATTTAAAGTTCAGTCAAAAAAATTAGAAAACGTGAAGTTACCTGGCATGTGAGCGATTAGCCTTAACTGGTGATTTATGTGGTGTGTTTCACAGCTGTATTGTAACAACAATAATTTGTCTTGTCAGTTGGGTTCTAAAGTAACTGAACCAGCCTGTGTGGGCTTTTGACGAAGAAAAGAGACAATTATTTAAAACTCCAGATACAACTGTGGTAATCAACAAAAATTAAGTGAAATTAAGTCAGAAAACATTAAGTTAGTGAAATTTAAGTTAAACTGCATGATTGTTAGTTTAGCCGTATAGACTTTTGACAATGAAAGATAATTATTTAGGGTTTTAGATACAACTGTGATATCCTATCGTGTAAAGAATTTTTGTACATATGTTTGACTTGTTTTGAATATATTATTTTAAAACAAGTAGATTGTGTGTTGTCCGTTTATCGTTCGAATTTATCGCCAACAAGTCACAGACACCTACTGTAGAAGAATCCCAGCTCACTCACTTGCATAAAACCCTGACAATTGTGTAGAACTGAATACTCACCTTACCTGACTCAGACATTGTGTAGAACTGAATATTCACTTTACCTGGCTCAGACATTGTGTAGAACTGAATACTCACCTTACCTGGCTCAGACATTGAGTAGAACTGAATACTCACCTTACCCGGCCCAGACATTGTGTAGAACTGAATACTCACCTTACCTGGCTCAGATATTGTGTAGAACTGAATACACATCTTACCCGGCCCAGACATTATGTAGAACTGAATACTCACCTTACCCAGCCCAGACATTTTGTGCATTGAATTTCATATAAACAAAAACGTTCAAGAGTCTATCGAACAATAAATTTCCTAGGTATTAATGACCTTTAAACAAGTGGCATCAGAAAAACACGTGTTTATTAAGGATTTTGTTGGAACAAAACGTTAGGGTTTCTAACTTTTGAATCATTTATTATATTTTAATAGTTTAATCAAATAAAAAAGCCAGCGCTATGCAAGAATGTTTTTTTTTTATATAGCGCAAGCTACATCTTGGGCTATCTGCGTCCTACCCACCAGGGTAACCAACCTTGGATTTTAGAGTAGTAAGCTACTAAATATGCCGATGGTCCAACCTGGGAAAAATAGCACATCTACAGCAATTTATTTAATATATATTTGGTTCAGTAATACATTGTTCGTCTCTTTCTTCACTTTCCCAGGTTTGGTTTCAAAACCGACGAGCGAAGTGGCGCAAGACCGAGAAGTGCTGGGGCAAAAGCACCATCATGGCTGAATATGGACTATACGGGGCAATGGTTAGACATTCTCTTCCTCTTCCAGACAGCATTACGAAGAAAAGTGAAGAAGGAGAGCTTTCCTGTGCTCCTTGGTTGTTAGGTAAGTACCTTTGTTGTCATGGCAACAGTTGTGATAAGGCGTTTCTTTGATTGTTAAGCATGTACATTTCAGGACAATATCTGAGTATTCTTTGGTTATTAGATTGCTTCACTTGTTGCCATGGTAACACCCAAGCGGCATATCACATATTATCTTCATGATTTAAAAAAGGTTCAATAACTAAAAAAAATGTTAAAGCACCAAATTTTATTTTACGTAATTATTTAGGAAAAACAACTTATATTTAATTGTTGTATTTTGAGTGTTTTCCTAATATATATAACATTTGACTTATAACATTATCAGTAATATAGTTATAATCGTATTCTCATTAAAAGTGTTATAATTATATATTGTTTTATGAAATGCATTGTATTTAAAGATTTGTTATTTCAGAAGTAAAACCGCTCATTCTAATTAAAGTAAAATCACATTTTTAGTGTGTTTCAGAGAAGAACTATTTTTGCTATTATGATATATCTTTCACTAATGTATATGGTGTTTCAAAGTTTGATATGTCAGTAGGGTGTGGTTCAAAAAGTAAATATCAGGAAGATATGACACGTGATTACTACAGATTTAACAACTTAAAAACGAAAAAGTTCTGTAATCAACATAATAAATTCACGAATTCAAGTTTCTTTAAGATCACCGCTTTTCACAAACTGGAGGGAAAAAGTGAAAAATTAAAACGTGTTATTTTCACACTTCACAACTTGTTGATAACACCAATTAAAAACCAGTTGTATTCAACCGCTTTAAGTTTCCAGGACTTTAACCCTTACTTTGTCCGTGTTGGTACTAGCACTATATACACGATGCCTTTAACTGCAAGAATTTTTGGTATCAGTATTCACATGTAGGGTTAAAATCATCTTCTTATCTCATTTTGTAATAAACAAGATTTATCTAACAGTTTATACTCTATTAACCCTAACTCCCAGTCAGGCCTGCCGAATGTTTAATAGGATAATTTATCCAATTGTGGAGTAAAAGCATGCACTATTACATACCATCTTTGTAGATTTACCATAACATTTGTATCCTATTACCCTATTGTGTTTTTGTTATAGATTTTACAGTTGGATATTATATTTTGAAAATTTGTAAGAGTAGTATTAGTGTACATTTATTAGTCGTTAGTTTGCCTTAATTAAATACAGCAATTTATGAGTAATTATGAAGTTTTAGGCTTATTTTATAACACAAGGTATATTTAAACAGTGTTTTATTATGTATGTTTGTTATTCGTTGCATACATAACAAGCAAATTGAATATATATCCAAACACTATTAATAATATTTTAACAAACTACTCAGATGAAAATGGGCTAAAATGCTTAAGGAATAAACGCATAACTCTACCACCATACAACTGACAAATGCACTAATACATAAACACATTGCTGTCTTAAAGAAAATCATAAACGTCACAGATTAAATGATTTTATTAAAGAAGTGAAATATATTAACAAAGAGAAAAAATGTTCATACAATGAGTTTCATGTTTGTTTAATACGGTGAATGTATAAAAACAATACTTAATTGCACATATTTCAGTTATTTCATAGCAAAATAAGGTAGAACTGGTTAAATATAAATCAGGTTTATAGTTTCCTGCTATTTTTAATACATAAGTGGGTTTATCATCATTAGGCCAGACAATCGTTTACTGTATAATTTTCATTGTTAGAAGTGTAGTTTTCTTGCCTTCTGTCTGGCAAAATGATCAATGATTCTGCCGAAATCCAAAATATGGAATTTATGGTTTTCAGTTGCAAAGGTTCCCAGATCTGTCACTCCGTCTTGGGCAATGGTGGAGTGTAAATACGTTTTTTTTTTCATCGGTTTCCCCTTGTTAAAATATATCTCCCCTTCTGCAACTGTGGCTGGAATTGTGCAGCAAGTTTTGCCAAATGTTTCTTTGGGAAAAGTGAATGTAGCTTGAATTTGTGCAGTTTATTTAGAAGATATAAAGGATTTAATGCCGTATCACCAAAGTTAGCTTTGTGGATAGCCTGATGGCCTTCAGATATTTAATTTCTCTCACTAAGTCTTCTGACCCATCATATCTATACTTGGCAATAAACTCCCTAGTTTTTTAATGTAGCTCATTCTCAATTCTGTATATTCCAAACAAAAAAACCCGATTAATATCTATAGCTGCTCAATATCTTGTAAGCCCAGAAATAACAGAATCTATGATCTTATAAAATGTGTTTCATCTAAATTTTGTCTCCTCTACAGGTTCATTTTCTTCACAATTAGGCATGAAAATACTTGGTAGCTGTTTTTCATTTTGCAAACAGTTGTGGCAGAATATTAATATTATTTGCAACCAGTTTTTAAATCAATCAACAGACTTTCATTGTTGCTCACTACAATATCAATGATAGCTTTACGGCCAGCAATACTTGATTGCGCTAATGGATGATTACAAATACCTTTAACCAGATTCCAGCAATCGAAATGCAAGGAAACGACTGCACATAGTCAGTTATAAATTTAAATTCAGTTCTTTTTTGAAATGTAAAATTAAGTTGAAAATTTTCAGATAGTGCATCCATACTCCCAGGATTGTAAAAGGTGCAAAAGGCCTAACTATCAACTCTGTCCATCGTGTTCCAGGAAGTTCATGAAGAGAACAGCCTATAGTCTTCAGAATAATGCTCCATCGCTTTGGGTTACAACAAAATAGATTGTAAAACTTTTGAACTATTCCAAAGAATGTCCGAGCTCGTGGTGAGAATTTATCCGGATGATTAACTTTTAGTAATAGAGCTTGAGCACCATTATACTCACCAGCCATGTTGGACCCATTGTCATATCCTTGGGCTCTGTAATCCATTATTCCTATTTCATGATCAGCTAGATTAGAAATATCCGCCCTTATCTTCTTATTGCAATCAATATCTCTTAAAAACTTTTCTTGAATGACAAAGAAAGAACATTCTGATGGCATGAATACATACCTCAGGATGTTTATACTTGGTGAGATAAATCAGGTGTTATATGTACCATGATAGCAAAGTATTTTGCTGCAGGTCTTCCCTGTAAAGTAATGTAACATAAATGTTGAGCACAGGTTGCTATGAATTCATTTTGAGACTCACCAGAGAAGTACTGGGATTGAAGATGGTAACCTGCTCGATGAGATTCTGTAACTCTCTCTAAACGCTCCCTTAGGACTAAATCGTAATGACTGAGCAGCTCAATTATTCCTAAAGATTACCATTATCAAGTGCACCAATCCTTTTATGATTAACCACGAAAGGCTAAAACCTTTCTCCCCCAAGAAAAGAACAACACCTATAGTTATCTTTAGGATATCCTTTCATTTGGCTGCTCTTGAAAGAATATTCTTCTCAAGCTACAAATAAACACAGGAGTTTGCTCCAAAGCGTCTCTACAGCTCACGCCACTCGGTATAGCATTTCTTATGATGAACACTTCTCTCATGTTCTGGTAGTCTATCATAAAGTTTCTTACAGCCTGCTGTTAGTAGACAGCCTTTTGTAGTTGTAATTATAAAGAGTGATGTAACAGGAGTCTTGGCAAAAAGTCAACAGTTGAAACAGTAGAAAGCTTGCCTAATATTACTCCAAGCTAGTCAGTCACGTTTACTGTATTCGCCATTTTGCAGCAAAGACTTTAGAAGAGAACTTGGAAAAGGGGAATATTTATGGTGTTGTAGAAGCCCAGCTCTATGTAACAGCTAGTTCAAGATTTTCAATTGATACACTCTAAGCAGTCAGGGTACCAACACCAAAGCCACTGAGCTGGTGTTGCTTTTCAGGAACATTTTTTGAAAATGTTGCTCCAGTATGATTACATTTAGCTGTACATAGTCACTTTGCTTTTCTTTTACATGATATGCTGTGATATTATCATTGTTATTCGTATCAGTATCATTTGACATTTCATCATTGTCAATCGATTTATTCAAAGTGGTAGCACTTGGTTCATGGTAATTACTAGCATCAAACCCCGAATGGAAAGTTTTAGGCTGATTTTCATTTTTCTCTTCCAAACCAACAACACAAAGAGTTTGCCTTCATCTACTTTTAGCATATTATTATTTATTTTTTGTTGTTGTTTGAATTTCCTCTTTTATTACCAGATTTGTTTATATTATTGAGACACGCCTCAATTGGAAACGTATTTTAAATTGAAAAAAAAAGGGGAAATATATTTGATATCCTTAAGTAATCAATATATATTGAAACAGCAAAAAGAATAGGGGGGATCAAATTTAGTTTTATATTTGGGGTTTGATTGGTAATGGCATTGTATCCAGGGCCCTTAAGAAAACCTTGGCACACCAAATAATCCCCCAGATTCCATCGAACTGTGTTTTGGTATGCGGAGATGGGGTTCGATTCCCCTCGGTGGACAAAGCAGATAGCCCAATGTGGCATTGCTATAAGAAAACACACACACACACACACACACACACTACTTAGAGATGAACATGGCCATTTACTTAGGGGCTGAACACCGTCTACTATTTAGGGGTTAATATGGCGTCTTCTTAGGGTCTAGACACAGTCTTCTATTTTAGGGACAAAGCACTGTCGTCTACTTAAGAGTCTGGTCACATTCATTTACTTAGGACTTTGAGACAGCCAATACGTTCGTTAGCTTAGGGCTTAAACACAGTCATCTATTTATCGGTTAGACATAGTTGTGCGTTTATGGATCTGTACATGTCTTTTCGAGTATTACATTTGCTCGTACACCTATAAGTGTTGAACATTGTCATCTACTTCGGGACTAGTCGTTGTAGGTTTTTCTGAAGTGAGCTTGCTTAAATAGTTGTTGAAAATATTCTGCGTTTTAAAACTCAAACGACGAGGAGTTAATAGAATGTTTGTCACTGAACATGGTCCGTAACACAAAACATTGAGTGTAAACGTCCCTCAATATGCACTGAAATGAAAGTAGAACACTTTGTGCGACACTAGAGAACGGACTTTTCACGTTGAAAAAAATGAAAAGCTTCGCCACATTCTATTGGTACTTATCACCATGATAGTAATGATGATCAAACTAGCTAAGACTTTTTGGTACAGCGTAATCCTTTTCATTAAGAAAAATAATACGATTTTCTTTTGAGCTTTACTTAAATTCACAAAATGACTCGATTTACAGTCAGAGTTCTAAATTGCTTTCAATTTTTATGCAATACCTAATGTGTATTTGTAAGTGTATATAAATTTACAACCAACCAATCAAAGCTTACCCTTTGATACACTTTATTTAAATATTAACAAGCTTTTGGTTCCAATAACTAATTTGATTTTATATGCACATAATTACAGATAACACAAGGATACTCTGCGTGTTTTTTTTTGTTTTTTTTTGGAACATTAAGATTACGAGGGGTGGTAGTTTTGTTAAAACTTCGTTGTATATATTTTTTATCACTAACTTTAAAAACACTTTAATCGTTTTCATTTTTAATTAGATAGTATATAAATAGTTGTAATTCAATATATCAGAATAATAAGTTTTGATTAAATTAAAATGAAAACAACTTTGGGCATAAGATTACTTGAAAGCTTTTACAAGCCCTTTAGTAATCAGTATTAAAGCTTTATCATTATTATTATGTGTATCTGTATCCAAAAAAGATTATTTAGATGTAAACTCCTCTTCTACTGTGAACTTAATAACATAATGTTTACTATCCAAACATTTTTAAACAAAGAAATGTGACTTTTCATTTAATGATGGAATGTTTACTATCCAAACATTGTTAAACAAAGAAATGTGACTTTTCATTTAATGATAGAATGTTTATTATCCAAACACTGTTAAACAAAGAAATGTGATTTTCTTAATTTAATGATAGAATGTTTACTATCCAAACATTGCTAAACAAAGAAATGTGATTTTCTTAATTTAATGATAGAATGTTTACTATCCAAACATTGCTAAACAAAGAAATGTGATTTTCTTAATTTAATGATAGAATGTTTACTATCCAAACATTGCTAAACAAAGAAATGTGATTTTTTTATATTTAATAATAGAATGTTTACTATCCAAACATTGTTAAACATAGAAATGTGATTTTTTTTATTTGATGATAGAATGTTTACTATCCAAACACTATTAAACAAGAATTTTTTATTTTTTTATTTACTACACAAACATTGTTGGTGTTAATATTCAACCTGTAAAGATCCACTTGGTCTGATCAAGAATTTCACCATATATAAACGTGTTAAAATACATAAACCATGCTCCTTGTTCTAGTGTCATTTAATTCTGTGTCACAATACACATAAATTAATTTAGGTAAATAAACTATGCCGTTTGCCAGGCCACACTCTCTACTTTATTCTATACCATGTCACAAACACCACCCCTATTACCTCCTGTTAGTGTTCAACCATCACGAAGACCGCAACTTAGGCCTAACACTGACGTCTTCTGGTCATCTGTCGCAAACAGGCATGTACCAGAAGTCCCAGGAAGCAGCGGAAAAACTGAAGGACTCGGACAGTAGTATGGACAACAACGAACAAGAGGAGAAGGGCATTGAGACTACAACTGAAGAAGCACGATCAAAGCAGGCTGTAGCAGGCTCTTGTGAAGAACCTTCAACACTAGTGAGTATGTCTATTAAACACAACAGTTCTTCTAACCCAGTATCTAATAGGGAGGAATTGAGATGTAACAGCATAGACACCTTGGGGCTCAGGGCTAAGGCTCTACAGTTCAGTACCAAGATGTTTCACGTGATAGAAGAGCAAATGGAGAATAATAAGCCAGGGGACTCGAACCAACCAGCGGGACAAGACATGGCGTATCATGAGATAAGGGACCCGAACCAGCCGTTTGGACATAACATGGCACAATATCGACGTACATCACCTGCTCCGAGTACTACCTCAAAATCATCTCTTCAATCGGTAACATCTCTGTTTCAATGAGTGAAGTACTTTATTGGTAATTTTCTCATTTTCATATCATTGGAGAGTTTGAAATTAAACTTTTAATGTACATAATATCAAAAGCATTGTGAATATGCTGAGAAATTGTATAAGGAAATAATATAATTATTTCTTGAATGGATCACTTGTGATCTTCCTAAAGTTAGGTTGTAATTATATAGCTTACCATTTTTAACTGTTCTGTGTAAAAACATGAAATATGTAACAGTCAAAAACAGAGATGGTGGTGGACAGATAAAATGTATTTGTGTTTGATTTATTAGTTGCAGAGAACAAAAATTTTCATCTTTACCAAGATTAAGATGCTTTGGGTAAATACGTTTTTTTTTATAATACTTTACGTTCTTGGTGAAGCAGGGTAAAATTGTAAAATGTTGTTAAGCAGGTTCCTTAATTTTTACGATCTTTAGTGCGTGGGGACTAAGATATTAAATCATATTAACTAAATTAATCCCAGGTTAAATTTTTGAACAAGTTAAAAACCCTGGGTAGTTTGGAAACATTATTATAGCTTACAATAGCCAACGATATCATTGTCGTGACTTACCTCTTTAGAATAGAAGCTGAGAAACAAGCGTTCTTCTAACGTAAAACTTCCCATCACGACATCTGGTGATCAAAATATATTGTATATGTAACAGTTACATTTCTGAAAATATAAAAATAAATAATGTATTAATGAAAAGGATGTATAGTAAAGTGCAGAAAAAAATACGTATTATTCTGTTTAGAAATGATAGCTACAAATATTTTGTAAGTTCATTAACTTGACAGTCTTTTCCATCAAGTTCGCAAAATATAAAATTGTTCTACTTCTTTGTTCTATTAAGACGAAAGTTTCAGAAAAGTTTCAATCTAAGATTCTTATTACATAGTTTGGTTATTGTTCCTCTCTTAGGCTGTTACCATAAAAACCGATTTATGTGTCAAATACATAATTAATATTTATCAAATCAGATTAAATAAATATATCATAAAACATCTAATAGTATTAAATAATTTGTTCGATGTAGTTAAGCACAAATGAAAACCTAAAGTTTATTGTCTCAGTTTCTTGTAGTCAAATATATTTTATAAATTGAAGTGATATTTCGAAACCAAAGTATTTTTTGTTCGAAATAAAAAAAAAACGTAATCAACATTGAAAAGGACTTTTAATAAAATACCAACAACCAGCTGCGCAGTAATCTAGCACTAAGTGTATAGTCTTATCAAGCTGAGTCTTGTCAGATTAAATCTTGCATTACAACGTTATAGTGTTATCAAGCTGAGTCATGTCAAATCTAAATACTTAAACGCTAATATTTACAAAAGCGTCGAACGAGTTATTTGTTTGTTTGTTTTTTTGAATTTCGCTCAAAGCTACACAAGGGCTATCTGCGCTAGCCGTCCCTAATTTAGCAGTGTAAGACTAGAAGGAAGACAGCTAGTCATCACCACCCACCGCCAACTCTTGGGCTACTCTTTTACCAACGAATAGTGGGATTGACCGTCACATTATAACGCCCCCACGGCTGAAAGGGCGAGCATGTTTGGTGTGACGGGGATTCGAACCCACGACCCTAAGATTACGAGTCGAGCGCCCTCGAACGTGTTATAGGTCTAAAAGTAATATCGGTACAAATATGTAATACACAAAGATTCAGTGAAATCAGACAAACACAACCAAGAAAAACAACATGTTATTAAGAATTAATGTACTCAAATTATTATTTTTCGAGACTTGTGAAAAAAAAAAGAATGGAAATTGTTATAAAGCACATTATATCATTTTAAAAAATTAATTTGTTTAAAACAATAAATATCTCGGTTCTCAGATTTGTTTCGTTACCAGCTTCATAGCGGACGTGCTCAAGTTTCCTTGGTTTAGTTTTTTTTTCAGTTTTCTTGCATAGCCTGATGGTTAGGGCGTTCGGCTTGCAATATGCAGGTTGAGGGTTCAAATCCCCTCACTGACCATTCTCACCTTTTAGTCTGTGGGAGAATTATAATGTCGCGGTCAATCCCATTATTCATTTGTAAAGAGAAGGCCTAGAGTTCGTGGTTGGTAGTCTTAACTCTAGCCCATCACTACTAAGCGTAGGTACGGTTAGCGCAGACAACTTTGCGCGAAATTCAACAAAGAAGCAAACAGTCTCTTATGACAAAGGAAGAAGTCCGAATTATACCCGATTCTCCTGAAGGTATAAATTTACCTATAGATAACGGTTATGTCAATCAAACGATTATGTCAATTCTAACACTAGAATTATATAGTGACAATAAGAGTGATGTTTACATGGTCACTAACAACACATGGGATATAGAAATAATTTAGAAAATGATCAGTGTTTCAGTTAAATCCACTATATGAACACTTCCTATATTACATAAAAAGTGAGCAAATACACTCAGTGGTTGTGTTAGTCCCTTATACTGAATACTGTACCATGAAATTATCCAATGATTCAACATGATCATTAATAAACGGTTAGAAATAAGTAGGAATTTCAGGATTATGAGGTGGTATGTTGCTAAAATGTTTCATTTATTTTATTTATTTAATATATCACTTATTATGGTGTTAACGCTTTTTTTTTTTTCAAGCTGGCGAAGCATGATTATAATTATTTGATTTGTTATTAAACATTAGTATTAGTCATATTAAATGTTTAAATACTACATTCTTTAACTAGTCCCTTATGAATTTTCAAGAATTGAAAAAAAATGTATAATAATTGTATTTTAACCACAATATGTATTTATTGCCGACGACAAATTTCGCTCAATCCAGAACCCCTCAGTCTGGCTAAGACATACAAAGACTGTAGTGGTCGGAACACCATTTATTTAAGCCATTTGTTACAACAAACAATTGTTATGATGCGAACGCCTTTTTAAAGCTGGCTAAGCACGATTATAATTAGTAGTCATTAGCATTATGTCTATTATACTTTTTAAAAACTGCATTGTATAACAAGTCCCTTAGGGATTTTCAAGAATCCTTGTTTTCGTTCAAAGAACAATAGAGATTTGCATATGGAATATGACATTACGTAACGTTTTTATATTTTGTGTAAACATCCAAAAACAGTTAATTTTCTAGTTTGCGTGTATAATATAAACAAAAAAATATTGATTAATTTGGATTATATTTCATGGAACATTTAAATTTGAAAAGGTTTAGCATGATTAACATGAGAGATAGACATACAAAACCAAAAGCACTACAAACACGTTAGACTAGGAGGGTGTGGAATTTTCAGGACAAAAATCGTCCACAGATTTTGATGTCTTTATGAAAAAGTCACTACGATGTTAGACAAAGTTTTCTGTTATTAGGTAAAAAGCATTAACTATCTAGTTATCGGAGGCGTCGCTAGGCAATGACACACGGGACCCGTGCTCCGATTCTACTTGACAGTGTCCCGAATCCCTAGTTGGTGTCCTGAAAACTCAGAATAGAAAACCATGATTGATATCATATGAAACGCCGAAAATTCCCGCATCTATGGGCTCGAGCCCGAATCTTTTAAGCACCTAGCGACGCCTCTGCTAGTTATAGACTGAATCATAGTATATACTGAACTCTCTGAATTGGGTTTATCTAAAGTTAAAATGATAACTCTAATAGGACAATGATATTAAACATATTTTTTCTTATTGTGCTATTTAAGCATTAATAAGATGTGTAACATTGTTATTTCACGAATGTTTTAAATATTCTATTCGCTGTTGATGATTTTCTTGAATCAAATACATAGATAATATACTCTGAAAAATGTATGCTTGAAAAAGTAAAAAAAAAAAAAAAGAGTTCGAGATAAAAAGTTGCCGCTTGGTCTATATTAAGAAATATTTTGACTAATATTTCACACGTGGTACATTTACTTTGGACTAGACTAAAAACCTCCATGATTATTCGCTTATTTTTTAGTGAAAAAATTGTATAGTAAAGAACAAAACTTTAATACATAAGCTTATGTATATTTGTGTTATGTAGAACTTTTAACATTTTAAAACTTACGCACACGCATTTCACAAGCAATAATTTACCGAGTTTCTTCATGATATTAGAAAAACACGTAGTTTCAAGAAGTCTTGATAGAAATGAATAAAAGCCCTATAACCCGAGCGTTTTCGAAAGGTGGACTTTTCTTCTTCGGGGGCAAACTGAAAGGTCCACCTTTCGAAAACGATGGGGTTGTATGATTTTGTCGAGTTTCTTTAACTTATTTAAAAATATTTTCTTTTAACGAATTATGTGTGAACCGTGTTTAAATTCCAAGAAAACAAACATTTTACTTGTTTGTAACTAAACATTAAAGTATATACAGTGGCTCCTTCTAGAGTACTCATGTTTTTGGTTTGGTTTATTTGTAATATATTTTTAACACTACAGATTTACATTAAAAATAGGTGTTGGTTTGTTTTTGTTTTGTTTTTGTAATTAAGCACAAAGCTATACAATGGGCTATCTGTGCTCTGCCCACCACGGGTATCGAAACCCGGATTCTAGCGTTACAAGTCCACAGACATATCGCTGTGCTACTGGGGGGCTTTAGGTGTTGGCGAATGGCATAAAAACCTTATGTTAGATGCGTTTTCTATATTTTACTGTAATAAATAAGATTTATTAATTTCATATACTTAGTCTAAAATGAATCACGGTGCCAATAAAAACCAATTTTGTTAATTTAGTAAATTAATTAACTAACGGTGTTACAATTACATCATAACTAACTTTATATTGTGGTTACTCTTATAGACTGATGTATAACGCTAAGAGTCAAGCTTCTTCTAGTGTATACATTAGTTCCTGAAATTTTAAATTATTCTAACAGTCTTCTGTCAATTCCTGGTCATAGATTCTTAGTGTTTATCTTTAATTATTATAATAAATCTATTCAAAAAAGAAAATTTCTCAACCTTTCTATGAATTCATCTATTACCGCCCTTAATAGAAATATGTTTTCTGAAGGTAAATCATTAAGGCTAAAAATAATGCCTTCTGACGGTTGTCATTGGCCAGCCGGAACAGAAGAAACGAGTTGTTATATACAACACATTTAGCAAACGTCGGTTTTAACACATTATGTATTAGTCAAAGCTCAGATTAGTAAAAAGTTACGAATTTTTGAAAGAATGATTGAGACCAAACATCACTCAATCTTCTTCTCCTACTTTAACTATGTTTTAAGAATGATTGAGACCAACATCACTCAATCTTCTTCACCTACTTTAACTATGTTTTAAGAATGATTGAGACCAAACATCACTCAATCTTCTTCACCTACTTTAACTATATTTTAAGAATGATTGAGACCAAACATCACTCAATCTTCTTCACCTACTTTAACTATGTTTTAAGAATGATTGAGACCAAACATCACTCAATCTTCTTCACCTACTTTAACTATGTTTTAAGAATAGTTGAGACCAAACATCACTCAATCTTCTTCACCTACTTTACCCACGTTTTACTAATATTGTATGTCGTCCTCAGATTTGTTTGTTTTTAATTAAGCACAAAGCTACACAATGGGCTATCAGTGCTCTGACCACTACGGGTATTGAAACCTGGATTATAGCATTGTAAGTCCGCAGACATACCGCGTCCTCAGAAAATCAGACCTTTCGAATTTATTACCCTTTTTTTTCTATGTTTTGTCCGGCATGGGCAGGTGGTTAGGGCGCTTGAATCAATATGAGAGTCACGAGTTCGAGTTCCCGTCCCACCAAACATGCTCGCACTTTCAGCCGTAGGAGCGTTATAATGTGACGGTCAATCCTACTAGTCGTTGGTAAAAGAGTAGACCAAGAGTTGGTGGTGGGTGGTGATGACTAGCTGCCTTCCCCCTAGTCTTTGACTGCTAAATTAGGGACGGCTAGCGCAGATAGCCCTGGTGTAGCTTTGCGCGAAATTCAAAAGAAACCAAAACCTATTCTTCTTGTTAAGTTTGTACGCAATGACCGATACCTTGGTAAAAAAATCGCTTTTTTATCTTTCATATTTGATGTCAATTAAATGACTCCCAATAAGTTTTGAGTTTACATAATTAATTAAAAAATAAAGAAACTGATCTGAAAATATTGTTTTTAATATTACAAAAATTGACTAGACACAATATTAAAATGCTTTGAGTTTTCGTCTTTTAATTATGACCTTTTTAAAGAAATAATCTATTTTGTCTTTTGTAAATTTATTTTGTGCCCTTATCTTTTGTTTTTGATAAAATAACTGTGTTTATTGATACTTTGTTTTTTCTAAATACTGAATTATGTTTCCTTTAAAATGTATAAGCTGATTATAAGAAAAACTGTTGTGTATCCTTTATCTGTCAATGCGTATACTTTTGAGACTTGTAAACTAAAACAATGTTTTCCAAGAATGCTTAGAACAACATTGTTTAGAAGAAGATTAGAAGAATCTGACAATAAAGTACCAGTTTTACGCATTTATTGTATGTATTGCAAAGCGCCAGTACAATTCACTGTCAGGCCATATGTTATTGGATTTTCATTTTTTTTAAATAATTAAAGAACTTACGGCCCCTTTCCCACCGTAAGAATTTGCATCCTTTGGAATCAAATCTTATGTGGAATTATTATGTATCACATCAGAATCCAGCAACTGTAAACAGATATTAAAATACGCCTTCTAACTATAAGAAATCTTACAAGGACTGACTTCTATAGAGGAATTGGACGCTTACATCTTATACGTAAAACAAGAAAGAAAGCAGAATGAAGTTATTAAAACTAATTACGTAATGTAAACAAATGGTGTTTATAGACCTTCGTGAGTGTTCATCAGTTTTTAAAAAATGAGTCTGTAACAAAACGTTTTCTGATCTTTAGGAATACTTACATCTTGTACAAGTGTAATAATGTAATTGAAGCAATTTTTCTACAGACTTTAAATACCTTGATGTACACTTCTATAAAGACTAAAGTATTAGTTACTTTAATTTATACTTCTATAAAGACATTAAAGTATTAAAGGTATCTTTTGATTTATACTTTATTATGGGCATTGATGTGTCAAAATAACCTTGATGTACATTTCTGTAAAGACATTAAGGCGTTGGTAAATGAGTAACCCAACAATTGCCGGTGGGTGGTGATG
>NW_013666659.1:256605-256884 GCF_000517525.1 Limulus polyphemus | reverse complement strand
TGAGACCAAACATCACTCAATCTTCTTCACCTACTTTAACCATGTTTTAAGAATGATTGAGACCAAACATCACTCAATCTTCTTCACCTACTTTAACTATGTTTAAGAACGATTGAGACCAAACATCACTCAATCTTCTTCACTTACTTTAACTATGTTTTAAGAATGATTGAGACCAAACATAACTCAATCTTCTTCACCTACTTTAACTATGTTTAAGAACGGATTGAGACCAAACATCACTCAATCTTCTTCACCTACTTTAACTATGTTTAAGAA
>NW_013666659.1:249326-255700 GCF_000517525.1 Limulus polyphemus | reverse complement strand
CATTAAAGTATTAAAGGTATCTTTTGATGTATACTTTATTATGGGCATTGATGTGTCAAAATAACCTTGATGTACATTTCTGTAAAGACATTAAGGCGTTGGTAAATGAGTAACCCAACAATTGCCGGTGGGTGGTGATGACTAGCTGCCTTTCCTCTAGTCTTACACTGATAAATTAGGGACGGCTAGCGCAGATAGCCCTCATGTAGCTTTGCGCGAAATTCATAACAAAAAAACAAACAAACTGCTACACAACGAGCTATATGCGCTCTATTCACCGTGAGGAATCGAACCCTGGATTTTAGTATTGAGAGTCCGGACACATACCCCCGACCCACCGGGTAACATCTGGTTAATGTATTGTTATATTTTATTCTTTACTTTCATTAATAAGTCTCAAACCTTATTAACTATTATTTAACAATTATAAATATTAGAAAACAAAGCCTATCTAAAACAAAAAGTTATTTTCGTTTATGCCAAATCAAAGAGTGATTCGTACAAAAATAAATATACTTAATAATCATATAAAATAAATAAATGGTAAATCTTACCTATCTATCCAAAATTACAGGTATTATTTCATCTTTCTTCTTTTTATTTTAACGTGAGTAATAACACGTCTGTCACTACAATTGTCAATGGAGCAATACATCTGACGATTTACATGTTATGCTATTCGAGAAGCGAGAGGCGAAAGAGGACCGTAATATCTATTGTTCCTTTATTCATTGGTCCTCTCAGACGAATTGACCATTTTGCCTGTTTCGTGTTTGAGCTATCTATCTTTATGGTGGTAATCTGAGCTTACATTGACAGCGAACTGCTGAAAATTCGAACGTTAGAAATCGGACGGGCACATCAACTTTTAAACTACTCGTTTGTCATTTTTATACCAAATTTTTAGCCAACGTTAAAGCCCCCCCCCCCATTCTTCCACAACTAGTTATGCACCATCTTTAACACGTCAGTAAAACAAAAACTTGACACTTTCTTCAGTTAAAACTCTAAGATTTTCCATTCTTATTTCAATCAGTTCCATTGAGTGATCGAATAACCCAATTATACACGTTTTTCTCGTATTTATTCCTTTCTTTTAAAAAACAACAACAAAAACAAACAAAAAAACATTTCGCTTATTTGAAATAATAGGCAAAGTTTAAACAGTTAATGAATAACGTATGAGCCTTGGGGCATAGGCATAATTGCATAGGGGTATGTACTTCTCACCGTTTCAATAATAGAAGGCTTTAACTCTCAAGACTAATAATGCACTTTTATTAAAGACCAAACTAAGTACCAGTCATATTAGGACCCAGGAAAATCAACGAAAGTACGAAGTAAAAGTCGAAGAGTGGGAAGTTGTGTTCTTGCTGCATAAACAGCAACAACTCTGCTTCTTTTGCCCCCCAGTGGCACAGCGGTATGTCTGCGGACTTACAACGTTAGAATCCGGGTTTCTATACCCGTGGTGGGCAGAGCACAGATAGCCCATTGTGTAGCTTTGTGCTTAATTACAAACAAACAAACTGCTTCTTTTAAAACAATTCCGCTCCCGGCCATAGACAGAGCTCAAGTTATCTAACTTGTTCTTAAATGAATAAAATCCCTTTAACATACTCTCAGTTTACAATATTATTCCTTTGTGCTAGTAAGACGTTTTCAAGTGATTAAACGATCGTTGTGGGGAAAATCTTATTGTTGGTTTAGATAAGTGGACATCAATTTATCTAGTGTGACAGACACACGCGGACAAAGTGTTACAATGGAAGTTACCTATACAACATGCATTTTTGTTGTTTGAAACTATATAACGTTTTATTTAAGATGACAGTAAGTTGACCTGATTGTAAGAACGTAGGAGTTATTTGTTGATTTTAATAATAACAACGGGAACAACTTTTTCTAATGGGACGTATGTATATTTCTAATTTTGAACAAGAATAAAAACGTATTTCTATGTGAAGCGATTAAAACTAGGACATGAACAAAAACAAGTAGGATAATACATAAAATGATGTTAAGGTTATACCCAAACGGTCTGTTTGTTTCTTGTTAAGCACAAAGTTATACAATGGGGTAGTTGTTCTGTACTACCACGGGTATCTAATCCATATTCTTAGCGTTATAAGCCCATTGACGTACCGCTAAGTAACTGAGGGCTATCTAAATGGAAATAGGTTTGATATTTTTTTGGAAAACACTATTAGAATAATTAACAAGAATAATTGAATAAACTTGCCACTGTTTTTCAAATCAGGATTTTTAATTATGCATGTATAATATAATTTGGATTTGACTAATACAGACGTGGGGTACTTATATAATTTTCACTTTGAATTATAAAATCACAAACCTCTTATTGAGAATTAAAACATGAGAAATGATAATATATTTTCACTATAAAATATGTGGATAAAAACCAATAATTACAATATTTGTAGATGAAAAGTATAATTCCAACTGCAACGTTACTTTTATTTGATTTAGAGAAAAGCCACATGGGGCTAGCTGCTGTGTTCACAGCGGGAAATCGAACTCCGGATTTTAGCGTTGTAAGTCTGTAAACTTACCTGGGGACCCCACTGTAATGTGTGTTGGTGAAGAATATATTTCAGATTTTAAAATATATAAACGTACACTGTATTTCACTATATTAATGTATTTTTATATGGCGCATATAGATAACGATACTGAACCAAATTATCTAACTGTTAGCATTGTGGCATTAACCAGTACACGGATTTCCACAGAGTAGTTGGTTAGGGTCCGTTAATTGAAGGCTCGAAGAATATCAAGTTACGAAGTGTGTGTGTGTCTAAACTCTAACTGAGTTCATTGGGAAGAAAGAGTCGTAACATGAAGGGTGGGTAACAATCATCTTTATTACAAAAAACGCATTAAATGTCACAAGACAAAACAAGGGCAAATGTGGCGGGTGTGTTGAAATGGTAAGAGGTATAGAGAAACCTTTAATTGACTTCTCTTACCAGTTCAGTGTGATCTTCCTTGTAAGTTACACTGAAACAAAATTTAAAATATAAAATAACCCCGATAATTTAATCAAAATCCAAACATTGTAACTTTAAGCCATGCAAAAGCTAAAACCCACAAAAACCAAGCAAATCTGGTTTTAAATACAAAACACAATAATTTCAACAAAACTAGGTTTGCACACAACCACACCTTGTCAACATGACCTTCGTTCACTGTGATCAGTGAGCGCACGAGAGTTAACAGAAAAGACATAAGTCTATCTCCAAATGGCATGAACCATCTTTCCAATATGGAAACACGCTAATATTCAGTTAGGGAAATCCACGTTTCTTGGGCATCAGAGGAATGAAAATTGAGAGGCTTACTTGAGCAACTCTCTGCATAGAAACTGAACTAAAGAAAAAAAAAGGAATAGAAAAAATACATATTAACTAAGGGGGGAGTTAATGCGTAGTACATTCCTCTACCATAACGCCCTATAAATGGGTATAATACCGAAGTATCCATTAGATATAAATGTGTATAATACCAAAGTATCCATTACATATAAATGTGTATAATACCAAAGTATCCATTAGATATAAATGTGTATAATACCAAAGTATCCATTACATATAAATGTGTATAATACCAAAGTATCCATTACATATAAATGTGTATAATACCAAAGTATCCATTACATATAAATGTGTATAATACCAAAGTATCCATTACATATAAATGTGTATAATACCAAAGTATCCATTACATATAAATGTGTATAATACCAAAGTATCTATTAGATATTTTTGGTAATAAATGTAAATCAGATAAATTCGCACCGTGTTTGTACGCCCATAAGAATACACTGCCCTTGCTTATGCTAAAGATGATGCGTGTAGAACATTTTGTCTCTACTACCTAGCCACAGCTCAAGACTAAGCTTTGATAAATTTGGCAATCTGGACAGAGAGGGACTATCATAATCATAGATACGAAACACTTCAACTTTAGTCGATTTTTGTACTATCAGAAACTGTTAACTAACAAAAAACTGTTAACGCGAGTGAAAGAACATGTTAACTTAAGATCCCCCATAAGTCAAATGTGTTAGAATTAGGACATGCCCTAAGTGAATGTGACGTTGTTGTTCTTTCTAATTGGTTTAAGGTCTTAACAAGAGCGAATATATTGAACAAATCCTCCAAATGAAAGAGCTAAGATAATGTACTTGGAACAGCTATTACACTATTTTAATTATTATCATTTTTTGAATTTCTCGCAAAGCTAGTTGAGGGTTATTTGCATTAACCGTCCTTAATTTAAAAGTGAGACTAGAGGGAATGCAGCTGGTCAATACTATCCACTACCAACCGTTGGGCTACTATTTACCAATGAATGGTGGGATTGACCGCCTCACTGTAACGCCTACGTCGCTGAAAGAGCGAGCATTTTCTGTGGCGGGTTTCAATCACGTGTGTAAGTGTGTATGTATCATAATGTAACAATGGACCCCACTAGTAAAAGCAATAATGCAGTTTTCTGCTGTAGTTGCAGCAACAATACTATGTTAAGTAAGGTTAGTCAGTTAAACAGTAGAATTATTCATATACACTAATGGCAGCTGTAGTAACAGGAAGACATTATTTTTAGATTGGTCAATTAAGTAGAATAAACCACACTTATTGGTACCTGCTGCAGCTATACTAAAAACTGGTTAGTTAATGAGTGGAATAAACCAAACACACGTTGACAAGTTACAGGCAACTCCTTCTACTTCTCCATGCTGACAAATAACAGGTAACTTCTAATAGGTGTCTATATTGACAAATTACAGGTAACTTCTAATAGGTGTCCATATTGACAAATTACAGGCAACTCCTTCTACTTCTCCATGCTGACAAATAACAGGTAACTTCTAATAGGTGTCCATATTGACAAATTACAGGTAACTTCTAATAGGTGTCCATATTGACAAATTACAGGTAACTTCTAATAGGTCAATATGGACAACTGTTAGAAGTTACCTGTAATTTGTCAATATGGACTATGGACACCTATTAGAAGTTACCTGTAATTTGTTTGACAAATAATAGGTAACTTCTAACAGTTGTCCATATTGACAAATTATAGGTAACTTCTAATAGGTGTCCATATTGACAAATTACAGGTAACTTCTTTTGGCTGTTCAAGCTGACAATTTACAGTTGACTTATACTATATCCTCGGGGTAACAAATTACAGGTTACCACCTCTAGGTGTCCATTTTGATAAATTAGAGGTAACTCTTTATGGCTCTCCACGTTAGCGAATTACAGGTAACTTCAAGTAAATGTCCATATTGACATATCAGATGACCTCTTCTAGTTGTCCGAGTTGACAAATTAGAGGTTATTATCTTCAGTAATGCATCATGATAAGTTACAAGTAACTAACTCCCTTTAGTTGTTCACCTCGACAAATTATTAGTGACTACATCTAGATATCCACTTTGACAAGTTATAGGTTTCCAGGTTGGTAAGCTACAGGTTACCTCCTTTATAGTTATCCACGTTAAGAAACTACAATTGACTCTCTTTAGCTGTCCAAGTAAACAAGTAATAGGTTACACCATCTGGTCTTCGTGTTGAAAATTTTCTTAATTACAATTTTGTTTGTTGTTAACCGCAAAGTTACGTACTGGGCTCTCTGTGGTGTACCCACCACGGGTATCAAATCCGGTTTTTAGCGGTAAAGCCTTCAGACTTACCGTTGAGTGACTGAGGGACTTATTCAAAAGGTGCAGGTTTGTACTCTCTAGTTGTGTTCCGACTTTCAACATTTTAGGCTCAAGAATAATTAATCACGTGGTTTGTGTAAAAAAAAAACTTTCATATAAAAACATCCGGTTATACATGGGTGAAATGTCTTTCACAAAATATTTATTTATCAATTTCTTACGTCAGTGACTAACTATATTTTATTACCAGTGCTATTCTGTTACAAATTCAACTTTATACTATTAGAAGTTTAAGAAAAACAATGACTCTATGAAGAGATAAAGCTCTTATTAGTGGTTTAAATTTACTTCATTATTAATATTTAGGTCTGGAATGGCTTGGTGATTATGGCACTCGACTCAAAATCTGCTGGTCACCGGTTTGCACCCCTTCACCGAACATGTTTGCCCTCTCAGCCGTGGGGGCGTTATAAAGTGGCAGTCAATCCAACTACTCGTTGGTAATGGAGTAGTCTAAGAGATGGCAGTGGGTGGTGTTTATTGGCTGCCTTCATTTTAGTTTAACCCTCCAGTGGCATGCCCGGCATGGCCAGGTGGTTACGGCGCTCGACTCGCAATCTGAGGGTCGCGGGTTCGAATCCCCGTCATACCAAACATGCTCGCCCTTTCAGCCGTGGAG
>NW_013666659.1:245518-248344 GCF_000517525.1 Limulus polyphemus | reverse complement strand
TAGCTTTGCGCGAAATTCAAAACAAACAAACAATCAAATCCAGTGGCATAGCCGTAGTCTATAGGCTTATAATGCTAAAACTCGGGTTTTGATACCCGTAGTGGGAAGAGCACAGATAACTCATTGTATAGCTTTGTGCTTAACAACAAAGAACGAAAGAAACCCTGTAGTCTATCACTATCACTTCAAAATTAGGAATGACAAGTGCTCTTAAGTAGCTTTGCACGAAATTCAACAAACAAACAAAACAACTAATTTCTGTACTAGTTGCCTTAAATGAGAACTGTAAGTTATGAAAGAGTTACAAAATTATCTCTCTCTCTGTTTATTGTTTTAGGTCAAATTATTTCCCTTTAAACGATACATAAAATTGTCTAAATCTGCTTAATTTCAATAGTACTTTCTATCACAAAATTTATGACTTCTAACGTATGATTATGGTTTTAGAAACGGTAAAACTGCATAGAATATTATTGTTTACTTCCTGTGTTCTGTCGTTGAAAGGGTGAATATTTCATTATTTTAACAGGAAATTGTTTTGTATGTAGTAGTTTTCTCTCACTCTCATACACACAAAAACTACCGGGAACATTTTTTTTTTATGTTCACATAAAAGCAAAATAGAAGTGAATAACCTGTTCAGAAATGGAGAAATTATTTCCATTTTAGTGAACTATCAACAATGAAAATCCCATTCATTGATTTTTATCACGAATCTAATATTTTCTTCAAATGTGAAGGTTGTCAGTCGGAACTTTCATTAACAGCCTTATTTGATAATTAAAAGAAAAAACACATTGTTCAAATTAATTCGGTTTCTATGATAAGGAGGACTTCAAGAATTATACTTCTACAAGTTATTCTGTAAATATTTATGCAATATCAACAAAGAACGAGATTTGTAAAGCAACGTATTATACAAATTATGGATACATGAAATTAAACAACTGCCTTTCGCTTGGACACTCCATACGGGATCTCAAGTCTCTCCATGAACCTGAACATGCCGCACGGGAAAGTCTGAGTTTCGACTGCCATCTGGAGATCCATCAAAGGACAAGTCACGTCTTAGCGTATAGCAGCTTCATGGGGGCTAATTTGACCGTCTATGCTGTTAGGTTCGGCGAAACCAGCCCACACAATTTGACGTTGACAATTGACGAGCGTTAAGCCTAACAGTGTACGACTGACAGGTTTAGTGAATCGAGTTTACGGTACATGTTTAATCCGCTCCCCCATCTTCCCACCTTTACTTTTTTTGTTACGCTCTTTCAATTCATTCTCTACTTCATTCTTATCTATGTGGGAGTATTTTTTGTCATTGTCTTGATGTAGATGTACTTACCGTGAATGTAAAGTAAGCTAGTTATCAAAGTAAAGTCTGCTTAAAATAGCATACAAGTACTGAACCACAGCTGTAATTCACTTGACAGGAAATGAATGAAAACGTTTTCATATTTCAAACGTTAAGTCATGTTCTGATTCTTCAATATTGTTATTTTGAAGCTGGCTTTACACGTAGTTTTATAGCTTGAATGTTAAGCCTAGTTTCGTTATTTAACCCTTAATAATTTTGAAGCGGGTTATGCATACGGCTTTCTAGTCTGGTGTTGTTAATATTTTATGATAGTAAAACGGTAATTTGCTCCTTAAAAGTTTAGCGCCAAATAATTTTTCCTGTTTTATACCATTGAATAACTGTTCGGTAAAATCAAATTTTACTTTCCACACTATTAATTAAACGTAATACTTGATGGCTCAGATAAAGGGTTTTACTATGGATACAGAGCAGAAAACACAGTGAGCAGCTTTGAACTGAGTCTGTGGTTGCTCGTGTATGTTTCATATAATTATTTTTACGTCGTGAAGACATCTGGAATAGTCTAGCGTAAGCCAACATATATATATATGTCTATATTTAAACAGAGACGTCGCAGAAAGTTCACAACATTTGCCTGGGAAAACTGAAGTAGCGTATCTTTATAAAAATGTGGGTGTGTATATCTGTTGTAAAAAGGCCTCAACATTTCCCATGGAGAAATCACATGTTTATTCACGAATGTGGGTGTATATTACTAGACTGTAAAATGTTCATAATATTTCATAGGGAAAACTAAAATCACGAATATCTGTGTATTTTTTAAGTGTATTTCCAGTGTAAAACATTACTAAATTTCTCAGGTAAAACTGACATGATGTGTCTCTAAAGGATATGTGGTTCTGTATTAATATGGTAAACTGTTGTCAACTTTTATCAGGGAAAACTCAAATCATATGTCTCCATACGCATGTGCGTGTGTATTACTATTTTAAAGCATTTATCTACATTTCACATGGAAAACTGAACTCACATATCACTGTATATATATATAGTTGGTTGTGTATTATTAATGCAAAAAGTCCATATTCCCTTGGAAACTCAAGTCAAATGCCTCGATAAATATATGGGTGTGTATTAATACAATAAAAATTTTCCGTAGAAAATTGCAATCACATGTCTCTCTCTCTATATATAAGAGTACATTACTATTTTAACATGGTTTCATCGTTACTCAAGGAAAACACACATCACATGTATCTATACATATGTGGGAGTGCACTACTATTTTAAATTGGTTTCATCATTACTCAAGGAAAACACACATCACATGTCTCTATACATATGTGGGAGTGCACTACTATTTTAACATGGTTTCATCATTACTCAAGGAAAACACACATCACATGTCTCTATACATATGTGGGAGTGCACTATTATTTTAAATTGGTTTCATCATTGATCAAGGAAAACACACATCACATGTCTCTATACATATGTGGGAGTGC
>NW_013666659.1:238975-245132 GCF_000517525.1 Limulus polyphemus | reverse complement strand
GGGAGTGCACTACTATTTTAACATGGTTTCATCATTACTCAAGGAAAACACACATCACATGTCTCTATACATATGTGGGAGTGCACTATTATTTTAAATTGGTTTCATCATTACTCAAGGAAAACACACATCACATGTATCTATATATATGTGGGAGTGCACTACTATTTTAAATTGGTTTCATTATTACTCGGGGGGAAAACAGACATCTATCTCTCTATGCATGTGTGGACGTTTATTACCATTGTAAAATGTTCTCAAAATATCCTAGAGAAAATGGAGATCACGTATTTCAGTACACACGTTGTTATATATAACTACTGTAAAAAAAATCTCAAAGTTTTCCAGAGAGTTTTGAGATCGCATGTTTCTACGCATATGCGAGCAGGTATTATTATTGTACAATGTTTTGCTCACGGAAGACCAAGGTGCCGTTTATCTATGGATTTTCGGGTGTATATTTCCATTTCAAAAGTTATTATGTGTACCAGGTAAAAAACTGAGATCACATATTCTTGTACATATGTAGGCATGTATTATTAATGTAAAAAAGTTCCAAAGATTTTACGGCGAAAACAGAGATGTCGCTGCTCTATACTTATGTGGGTGTATATTAGTGTTGTAAAAAATTTCCATTGAAAATTGAAATTATATGGCTCTACACTTATGTGAGTATCTATTTATATATTGCAAAATATTCTCAATACTTTCTACACAATGTTGTTTTATGTTTAATACTGCCTCATCAAACATCATGTTGAGGTTTAGTCTGATACTGAAAAACCTTCAGAATACTAAGGATTTATTCACTATTGCTGTAACAATTACAGAATGATAAAGTTTTGTCTAATACTTCCACACCTACAGAATGTTTTCTTTTATATAACACTGCAACATCTACACAAAGTTTTTGTTTTGTCTAAAACTACCAAATCAACACAATGATAAGGTTTTGTCTAATACTTCCACACCTACAGAATGTTTTCTTTTATATAACACTGCAACATCTACACAAAGTTTTTGTTTTATCTAAAACTACCAAATCAACACAATGATAAGGTTTTGTCTAATACTTCCACACCTACAGAAGGTTTTCTTTTATATAACACTGCAACATCTACACAAAGTTTTTGTTTTATCTAAAACTACCGAATCAACACAATGATAAGGTTTTTGTCTAACACTTCCACACCTACAGAATGTTTTCTTTTATATAACACTGCAACATCTACACAAAGTTTTTGTTTTGTCTAAAACTACCAAATAAACACAATTATAAGGTTTTGTCTAGTACTTCCACACCTACAGAATGTTTTCTTTTATATAACACTGCAACATCTACACAAAGTTTTTGTTTTGTCTAAAACTACCAAATCAACACTATGATAAGGTTTTTGTCTAATACTGGAACATCTAAACAATTCTAAGTTTTGTGTAATGCTGCTGCTTTTTTATAATTTTATAATCATAAGTTATAATACTACCAAATCAACACAAAGTTAAGGTATTGTCTTATTATAGCACAACCACAAAGTATCAAGATTTTGTTTAATTATGCAACATCTACACAGTCTCATTGTTTTGTCTAATACTGCATACTTCAACATGTATACAACGCCGATTGACGAAATGATAATTTTGTATAATTTGCTTGTCGTCATTCCGATTTCCCACAATATTTACATTTTCAGTAGCAGACGAATCCACACAACGATTTAAATTTGAGCCTATTAATTAATATGCTTTCGTTTACGCACACTTTTTATTCATTATTTAATTTCTGTGGTGCATATCGTAGTACATAAAGGACCTCAAAACACCAAATTTGTTATTTTTCTTTAACTGGACACTCAACATTTCGCTTTATAGTTTCTAATCGAATCTCTAGCATGCATTTCTACACCGTGCGTTTGACATATAAAGTAGTAAAACAGTGTAGTAAGAGTTGTATTGTTGATATATAAACTACTACCTGTAATAAACAAAAGTTATATCTAAATTACAGAGTGAAATAACTAAGGTTAAAACGAAAACATAAAATAATCAAAATTATAGACACCATCCTTTGTCCTTATTCGTCTGTGGCCATAGTTGTTCAATTAGCAGAGCTTCTTTGAATTTTCTGTCAGTGACTTGGTGGCTTTGTTCAGGATTTATGTTAGGATTTATATCGTATAGTTTATTTTCGTAGTTATAAGTCTCAATAATGGTGACATTTCCGTCGTATGCTTCATATTTCGTCGTTTCAGCTCTTCTAATGACAACTGTTTATCGTATAGTTCATTTGTCGTCATTACGACTATCCAATATGGTAACATATTTGTTTACTCCTGGCATGGCCTCGTGGTTAAGACATTCGATTCGCAATTATGGGTCACATGTTCGAACCCCGTGACCATACATGCTCGCACTTTCAGCCGTGAAGACATTATAAAGTAATGGTCAATCCCACTATTCGTTGATAAAAAGAGTTGCTCAAGAGTTGGCGGTAGGTAGTGTTGACCAGGTGCACTCCTTCTAATCTATCACTTCAAAATTAGGGATGGCTATCGCAAATAGATCTTTAGTAGCTTTATGCGAAATTCTACAAACAAAAAACATAAACATTTTTCACTCTGTAGTTCACTTTGCGTCCTTATGACTGTCCATAATGGTAACGCTTTTTTATCACATAGCTCATTTATCGTTTTTACTGACTGTCCATAATGTTAATATTTCTTCACTGTACAGTTCCCATTGCGTCTATTCTACTGCTCTATTGGTAGAATGTTTTTATCGTATACTTTAATTTTCGTCGTTACGAGTGTATATAATGGTAACATTTTTGACACGTAGTTCATATTGCATTGTTTCGTCTCCACAACAATATTTTTTTTTTTTGGCCCGGCATGGCCAGCTGGTTAGGGCGCTCGATTCACAATCTGAGGGTCGCGGGTTCGAATCCCCGTCACACCAAGCATGCTCGCCCTTTCAGCCGCGGGGGCGTTATAACGTGACGATCAGTCCCACTATTCGTTGGTAAAAGAGTAGCCTAAGAGTTGGTGGTGGGTGGTGATGACTAGCTGCCTTCCCTCTAGTATTACACTGCTAATTTAGAGACGGCTAGCGCAGATAGCCCTCGTGTAGCTTTTCGCGAAAGTCAAAACAAACAAACATTTTTTTTTTTTTATCGTTTAACTCTTTCTGCATCATTTCGATTGCCATCATTATAATTGTTTATCGTATAGTTCAATTATCGTCGTTACGACTCGACAGAGTTGTACATGTTTTTATCGTACACTTCACATTGTTAATTTCGACTGCCTTAATGATCTCTGTACTTTTGCTACTTGCAACACGACAGATGTATAAGCTGGTCGCGGAACTGATTTGCTATAATAAATAATCTAAGCTTAAATAATTGATAAGATTTTTACAATGCTGGTCTCTAGTACAGCAAATCCAGCCTATAGAAACTTAATAAAGCAGATCTAATAGCCACACTTCCTCCAGCTATCCCCATTCACCCCACTTCCAGTAGCCGATTACAACTGAAATAGATTAAGAGATAATGGGCAAGACTTTCTAAACATATCCCGACAGGTTTCTATCTGAATTACGAAATCGCCATATTAAATTGTTCAGAAAAGCAATTAGCGCCCACCGTCTTACGTTTAACCCACCTGAAAAACCCGTTCACACTCGCGAGTCCCTAGTACATTCACGCGTCCGTGTTCTGGAGTCATGTCACATTTGTTTCTTACATCACGTGAAAGTCTTCTTCGTTTAAATTGTGTGTCGCCTACAGAAGACGATGCTTGTAAACGTTCCAGCAGGAGGTTTCAAGGCTCCCGCTGGGAGTCGATTAACAACTTGAACACGTAGTTCATAAACAAGAAGAAAAACTCTCTTTATCACAGGTAGAGAACAAGTCTTTACAATGACAGTACCTTATTTTCTGAGCTGGGTTGGGTCACAGTGAGAGGTCTCTTCCCGCCTTATCTATTTAGATGTGATCGAACGCGTTCTTCAAAACTCACCTCAGAAAATTGACAGGCCAACAAACGCTACAATACCAGTGTTGATGGCCCTACACCGCCCCCTAGTGACGTCTTTTGTCCCTATGCTCTGGGTAGTTTTAAATTACTTTTGTTCGTTCATGGCATCTGTTTACTGAAGGTGTAAACGTAGAACAAAATTAAAGGTAAAGGGGCGGAAATAAGCCTTGATCTGTCAAAACACGCTATGACACGTGAACCAGAAAATCCGCCCCAACCTACTGACTGGAAAAGGTTGGGACTGAGTAGGAGAAATACATCTTTCTGAGCACACGATTTTGAACATGAACATGGCCTTGACATAGGTGACACTGCTTTAGTTCCATTTTCCTACGCTTACAAGATTGATTCAAAGAAAAATCCCAGCGTTAGGCTTAAAGAGGGAGAGCACTCTCTTTTATCAGTCTTCTAATGAATGTGCTGTTTAAATTTTAAAAGATGGTTTTTGTGTAACTAAATATATTTTAAATCAGTGTTAGCGTCCAGGTGTATATACAAAGGTGACCTAAACTTTGAAACTAAACTTTCATCAGACTTTTAATTATTCCTTGGTCACATTAATTATCGAATATATCCTCTCGTATCTACAATTAATGACTTGCTTTTACTTTTTACTCTCGTATCTAGAGTTAAAAAATGGTTCTTAATTTCTGATCTCGTATATTATATTAATAAATAGCAGTTACTTTTTGCTATCGTATCTACAGTTAATGACTGACTTGTTACCTTCTACTCTTGTATGTAGAGTTAATGAACGACCGCTACTATCGTATCTACAGTTAATGACTGACTTGTTACCTTCTACTCTTGTATGTAGAGTTAATGAACGACCGCTACTATCGTATCTACAGTTAATGACTGACTTGTTACCTTCTACTCTTGTATGTAGAGTTAATGAACGACCGTTACTATAGTATCTACAGTTAATGACTGACTTGTTACCTTCTACTCTTGTATGCAGAGTTAATGAACGACCGCTACTATCGTATCTACAGTTAATGACTGACTTGTTACCTTGTACTCTTGTATGTAGAGTTAATGAGCGACCGCTACTATAGTATCTACAGTTAATGACTGACTTGTTACCTTCTACTCTTGTATGCAGAGTTAATGAACGACCGCTACTATCGTATCTACAGATAATGAATGACTTGTTACCTTCTACTCTTGTATGTAGAGTTAATGAACGACCACTACTATCGTATCTACAGATAATGAATGACTTGTTACCTTCTACTCTTGTATATAGAGTTAATGAACGACCACTACTATCGTATCTACGGTTAATGACTGACTTTTTACCTTCTACTTTTGTATATAGAGTTAATGAACGACCGTTACTATCGTATCTACAGTTAATGACTGACTTGTTACCTTCTACTCTTGTATATAGAGTTAATGAACGACCGCTACTATAGTATCTACGGTTAATGACTGACTTTTTACCTTCTACTTTTGTATATAGAGTTAATGAACGACCGTTACTATCGTATCTACAGTTAATGACTGACTTGTTACCTTCTACTCTTGTATGTAGAGTTAATGAACGACCGTTACTATCGTATCTACGGTTAATGACTGACTTTTTACCTTCTACTCTTGTATATAGAGTTAATGAACGACCGTTACTATCGTATCTACAGTTAATGACTGACTTGTTACCTTCTACTCTTGTATATAGAGGTAATGAACGACCGCTACTATCGTATCTACAGATAATGAATGACTTGTTACCTTCTACTCTTGTATGTAGAGTTAATGAACGACCGCTACTATCGTATCTACAAATAATGAATGACTTGTTACATTCTACTCTTGTATATAGAGTTAATGAACGACCGCTACTATCGTATCTACAAATAATGAATGACTTGTTACTTTCTACTCTTGTATATAGAGTTAATGAATGACCGCTACTATAGTATCTACAGATAATGAATGACTTGTTACCTTCTACTCTTGTATGTAGCGTTAATGAACGACCACTACTATCGTATCTACAAATAATGAATGACTTGTTACTTTCTACTCTTGTATATAGAGTTAATGAACGACCACTACTATCGTATCTACAAATAATGAATGACTTGTTACTTTCTACTCTTGTATATAGAGTTAAT
>NW_013666659.1:230029-238710 GCF_000517525.1 Limulus polyphemus | reverse complement strand
TACAGTTTATGAATGTCTGTTACGTTCTACTATTGTATGTAGAGTTAATTAATAGGTTTTACTTTCTACTCTGTTATATACAGTTTATGAATGTCTGTTACGTTCTACTATTGTATGTAGAGTTAATTAATAGGTTTTACTTTCTACTCTGTTATATACAGTTTATGAATGTCTGTTACGTTCTACTATTGTATGTAGAGTTAATTAATGGGTTTTACTTTCTACTCTGTTATATACAGTATATGAATGTCTGTTACGTTCTACTTTCTCACCTAGAAATAACGAATGTCTGATACTATCTACTCTGCTTTTCTATAGTTATTCGATAGTTTTTAACTTTTTGCTCTCGTATCTAGCGTTAATGAACGTCAGTACTTTCTACTCTCGTATCTAGAGTTAATGAAGACTGTTTTTTTCTACTAATTTATCAATAATTAATGAAAGGTTGTTACTTTCTACAGTGATAACTACAGTTAATGAATGAGTATTTGTTTTTATTCTCGTATCTATATTTAATGAACGGCTTTTACTTTCTACTTTTTTTTTCAGGGTAAATAAAGGGATTGATACTTTCTGCTATCGTGTCTAGAATTAATGAATGCCCATTACTTTCCACTTTGGTATCCATAGTTGACAAAGACTGCTAATTTCTACTCCCTTATCTATAGTTAATGAATGGTTGTTACTTTCTGTTCCCTTATCGAGATCTAATTAATGGCTACTAGCTTGAACTCTCGTATTTGTAGTTAATGAATAGCTGGTACTCTCTACTTTCGTATTTACAATTTATAAATGACTGCTAACTTCTACTCAGGTATCTATAGTTAATGAAAGGCTGGTAGTTTTTAGCCTCGTATCTACATTTAACGAATGTCTGATGCTTTATACTCTCGTATCTAGAGTTAATGAATGACTGTTTCTTTCTATTCTCGTATCTAAAGCTGATGGATGATTGGTTTTTCTAAACTGATATCTACAGTTAATGAATGACGGTTACTTTCTATTCTCATATCCAGAGTTAATGGAGACTGATTCTTTCTACTCTCATCTATAATAAATGAATGGCTGTTCCTTTCTACTTTCATATTTACAGATAATGAATAAATGTTACATTCTACTTTCATATTTATAGTCAATGAATGGCTGCTACTTTCTACTCTCATATCTAGAGTTAATGAATGGTCAATTACTGTTACTTTCACTTCTCGTATCTGAAGCTAATGAATGGCTGTTACTTTCTACTTTTGTACGTACAGTGAATGAAAGTCTGGTACTTCAAGCCTCTGTCTACATTTAATAAATGACTGTTACCTTTTATTGTTTTATCTAGAGTTAACGAATGATTCTTACATACTGCTAGAGCAAGTGAATTGCTACTACTTATTACTCTCGTATCTATAGTTCAGGAACGGCTGTTAGTTTCTTCACCTATATCTACAGTTAATGAATTGCTTGTTATATTCCTTACTATCGTATCTACAGTTAATGGATGACTGTTATTTTTTACACTTGTTTCTACAGTTAATGAATGTTTGTTATTTTTCATCCTTGTATCTACAGCCTATGAAGGTCTATTTCTTTCTATTCTCGTACCTGGAGTTAATGAATGGTTGTTATTTTCCTCTTTCGTATCTATAGATGATGAATATCTGGTAGTTTCCACTCTCATATCTAGATTTGATGAATGGTTGTTATTTTCCTCTTTCGTACCTGGAGTTAATGAATGACTGCTATTTTTCTACTCTCGTATCTCCAGATAATATAAGTTGCTCTGATCTACTCTCGTATACAGAGTTAATGAATGTCTTTTACCTTCTACTGTCGTACAGAAAATGAATGAATTTATGCTACGTTCTACTTTCGTATCTACAGTTAACTGATCGCTGTTACTTTTTACACTGATATATATACATTTAATGAATGGCTGTTACTTTCTACTCTCTCTTGGGTAGAGCTAATGAATTGCTTTGATTTCCTATTATTCTGTCTAAAGTTAATGAATGACTTCTACTTTTACTCTAACGAATAGTTGTTATTTTCTACTCTTTTGGCTACAGTTAATGAATTTTTATTATTTGTTCACTTATATCTAGAGTTAATGAATGGCTGCTACTTGATTCTCTCGTATCTAGAATTAATGATGGCTGTTATTTTCTACTCTTCCACCTATAGTTATTGAATGGCTGCTACTTTCTACTCTCGAATCTATAGTTAGTGAATGGCTGCTACATTCTATGAAAGTATCTGATATTAGTGGCTTGCTGATACTTTCTACTTTGGAATCTAGTGTTAATGAGTCACCGTTACTTGCTACTCTCGTATATAAAGCACATAAACGTCTTTTTACTTTCTATAGAGGTTTCTAAAATTAATGAAAGGCTGTTACTTTCCACTTTCGTATTTAGAGTTAACTAGACCACCCGTGACCCGTTGAGTCACCTACTATTCAGAGGTTATGAAGAATTTGAGTGAGAAAATTTTCTCATTTCTAGAGTTAAAGAATGGCTTGTTATTTTTCATTCTGGTATCTAGAATCAACGAAGGGCTGTTACTTTCTACTTTCGTATCTAAAGTTAATGAAGGCTGTTGCTTTCTGTTCTCGTATCTCGAGTTAATGAAGGCTGTTGCTTTCTGTTCTCGTATCTACCGTTAATGAATGGCTGTTACTTTCTACTTTCGTACCTAAAGTTAATGAATGGTTGTTACTTTCTACTTTCGTATCTAAAGTTAATGAATGGATGGTACTTTCTACTTTCGTATCTAAAGTTAATGAATGGATGGTACTTTCTACTTTCGTATCTAAAGTTAATGAATGGATGGTACTTTCTACTTTCGTAATCTAAAGTTAATGAATGGATGGTACTTTCTACTTTCGTATCTAAAGTTAATGAATGGATGGTACTTTCTACTTTCGTATCTAAAGTTAATGAATGGATGGTAGTTTCTACTTTCGTATCTAAAGTTAATGAATGGATGGTACTTTCTACTTTCGTATCTACATTTAATGGATGCTACTTTCTACTATCAAATCTAGAATTAATGAATGGTTGTTACTTCCCAGTATTTTATCTAGCGTTAATGAATGGCTACTACTTTCTACTCTTGTAATAAACGGCTGTTAATTTTTGGCTCTTGTAGTTTGTTGCCAATTAGATCATTATTCAGCTCCAACTGTTTGTCGTCGGTTAAGGTTTATACTTCAATAGTTTGTCGTATAACGAGGGTAGGAGAGTTTAATGAATCTTCAAGTGTATTGAGAGTTTTTCAGTGAATTATTTAATACATATCTTGAATTTTACGTTAGAGAATTGAAGTAAATGTAGTATTGGTAGTCATTTTATGAAATGAACCAACCATGCATGACGTAGAGTTTAGTGTGAAATGTGAACCTGAACTTTCAACTGTAAGGGTGTTATAAGTGTGAAAATGAATCTCGCTATTTTGTTAAAAAATAGTCGAATAGGCGGCGGGTGCTGTTGATTGGGTACTCTCCCTCTTGCCAGCCTTTTAAAATTATAGCTGAGTACATCTGAGTCTTTGGGTTTTTGACCAAGATGTTTAGCCCATTTGTCGCATAAGATGCTGTTCAAGTTGAAAGCACCCATCATATGAATGTTTTTTTGTTGTTTTTGTTATTTAACCAAGCATGAAGGATGTCATTGGCAGAATAAAAGTTTCTCAAGGTGTTACTCGCAAGTTAAAATGTGTATGATTTATACTGATAGAAATGTTTGGATAAATCCTGAAACGTCATTTATGTTTGATGCTTTATTCATCTTAACGTTCATCCACTGTTTCCGAAAGCAGGATCTGAATTGAGAAAAATTGTTATGTTTATATACACTGACAATAACGCTTGGACCATCTAGTAACATTGTAGTACTGAAGGAATGTTGTAGTGCTCTATAACCTCTTTCGTGTCAGTTTTTTTTTTTAGATGAACTCAGAAAGGCAGTTTCATTTTTCATAGCTCATCGTAACACATGATAACCTGATAAGTTCAGGCAAATGTTTAAAAATACAACGAAAATGGTTTGCCCGAATTAACTCAGTCAAATCTTTGATGAAACATGAAGTTATCTCGGGCAAATTACGGAAGGAGCTAAATGCTACTATTAGAAACGTTAGATATGATAAAGTTAAATGCGCTAATGATGAGTCATTAGATAAACAATTAACTAAACTGATATCCTAAATTTAGGTAGACAGTAATCGAGGGTTTGTTACGTGAAATAAACAGACTTGAATGGAAAATAGCAGACTAGAACAATGCTTTATTTGCTGAGTTACAGCTTGAACTAATAGCCAATTGTTACAAAGTTGAAATATAGGCGGACAATGGTGCAGGATAAGAAGTTGAAAGCACTGTTTGAATACAGGAGAATAATGACATATGATAAGAAAAGGTTGAAAGCACTGTTGGAATTCTGGCAAAGATTGATAAGAAAAGGTTGAAAGCACTGTTGGAATTCTGGCAAACATTGCTAAACGATAAAAAAGGTTGGACGCACTGTTGGAATTCTGGCAAAGATTGATAAGAAAAGGTTGGAAGCACTGTTGGAATTCTGGCAAACATTGCTAAACGATAAAAAAGGTTGGACGCACTGTTGGAATTCTGGTAAACATTGATAAACGATAAAAAAGGTTGGACGCACTGTTGGAATTCTGGTAAACATTGATAAACGATAAAAAAGGTTGGAAGCACTGTTGGAATTCTGGTAAACATTGATAAACGATAAAAAAGGTTGGAAGCACTGTTGGAATTCTGGTAAACATTGATAAACGATAAAAAAGGTTGGAAGCACTGTGTAAATACATGCAAATAATGGTACGTGATAAGATGTTGGAAACACTTATGAAATACAGAGGAACATTAGTACACGATGAAAAGAGGTTGGAAGCAGTGTTAAAATACAGAAACTAATAGTGTACTATAAGAAGAGTTGAAATTTTTATTGAAGACGTTATATGAAGGTATCTGTGCTTAAAATATATGTTCAAAACAATAATTGTTTGGCCATTTATAGTAATTTATTTTGTATTTATAAAACTTCGTTTAAAACACGTTAATCTTTCGGTTATAAATCAAAAGCATTTCTTCAACTATTTACCAATTTTACATTTACTGATGTATCATTTTATACAACAGTTCAAAGTAGTTAAAGTTATGTGGTTTTAACTGCCAGCCTTTTACAAGTATAACAAAAATGGTTTGTTTGTTTGTTTAGAATTAATCACAAAGCTACACAATGGGCTATCTGTGCTCTGCCCACCACGGGTATCGAAACCCGGTTTCTAGCGTTGTAAGTTCGGAGACATACCGCTGTGCCTCTGAGGGGGCAACAAAAATGGAAAACTTGCTAAGTCAATCGTTTCATTTTTTGTCACTAGGTGGCAGCAGCTCTAACAAACTAATGATTTCAGTGCAACTAGTGATAGCCATAAATAACATTCAAGAAGTATAAGTGTTTTTATTTCTAAATTTGTAATTTTTCCGCAAATTCGTCTATTTTCATAGAAATATTATAAACTGTTTAACCCAAATAAGTGGGCTCGTTCTTTAGAAACCTTTTCGGATTCGGGTGCTCATTTCCACTTCTTTTTCACATTCGCAAGATAGTCACTGTATTTTTTATGATTCTAAACATATGACACATGATTATTATTAACTAAATACAAAACTTTCAGATATTCCTCTAGATTGCAAAAGTGAAATATCTTGATTGTGAGTATTAATTTTATTAAAATATAAGAAAGACTAAAAAAAATGTTTCTTGTTTAACAGCGTTCCACAAGGTGACAGCACTATTGATATTTATATTATCCTGTTATTAATTAATAAAGCAGAAATATCAGTTTATGTGGCTGTAATGAATTATTTACCTACTGTAATTTAAACAAGTAACAAGAGCTAATGTTTAATTAAGGTTCCCTGAGGCTGATAGAATTTATTAAGACTCTTTGAAATTACTTAAAGGCGCAAAACATCTCTTGAAATTATCAGTATAGGAAAAAAAACCTACTGAAACTATAAGAATAGGGGAAAACCCACTGAATCTACTAGGATATGGAAAATCACACTGAAAACATTAATATAAAGAAAAAATATCCGTATAGGGAAAAGCTATCTGAACTAACCAATATAGGGAAACTCGATAAAAATATCAAAAAAGGGAAAACTCACTGACATGATCAGAACAGGGAAAACCACTTGAAATTATCAGTAGAGGGAAAATCCCATTGAAATTACCAGAAGAAAGAAACGCTCACTGCAACTATCAGTATAGGGAAAGCCCTACCGAAACTATCAGTATAGGAAAGAACCCATTGAAAATAGTTGTATTGTTTCACGAGGAAAATGTTACATAAACTTTACATCTGTATTGTATGTGAAACGTATGGTATCTGATTGTTATGTTCTGTATAAAAAATTAAAACTTATAGCTTTTCGTGAAATATACATTTTTATATTAAATAGCTGAAGCTTTTATAATTGACAGAATGCTTTCATAGTTTGTACTTTAAAAGTTATGTATTACTGGAGACTGTAAACTTGTTTTTGATGCTCGTCTTAGAAAAGCAGAAAAAAGATGTTATGGTGGTGTGTAGTTTCTGGTTTATATAAAACACAGGTTAATGATAAAGCGGAAAATACTGAAGCTTGACTTCAAGAGGAAGCTGTGAATTATGTCTGGATCGAGGCCTCAGGTGCTCGATGCTTTAAAATATATTTTTTTTATGTTCAAATAATGCTGGGTATTTTGAAATTAAAATCTTTACTCTTAAATAATGCTGAATATTTTTAAAATATTGGTATTTTTAACTTTCATATAATGACAAATTTTTAAAAAGTACATATCTATAACTTCACAGAATGTTGGATGTTTTAAAAATAAAATATTTTATTCAATGAACTCGACAAACAACTTCAGGTAACGTTGTTGTTTAAATATTCTACCAGACATTTCGGCCTTCGCCTTTTTCAAGTGTCGTTGAACGTCACAGGCTACAAAACTGATTTTAAATCATAAGCGGTTACTCTTTACTTTTTACACATTAATCGCTGGGTGTCGTATGGAGACACAAGTATGTAATCTACTGTTTCAATGTTGTATTTTAAAACAAGGCCAATTAGGCCTGTCTGCTGTGTCCAACCTGGATTTTTGCATTGTAAGTCCGTATATTTTAATGCCGATCCGTTAGCGGGGACATTTGATCGAAAATTATCATAATCAGTATTTCTCTGAAGAAGAAAATATTTCATAATTTGTAACTATATATAATAGGAAACACAAATTTTCTACGAAGATTTCGTTTTCTATCAAGGTCTTACGCTTAGCATTAATGAGTAGATATTGTTACGCCTCCGTTAGTTAATTTTCCGTAAAATTTCTTTCCGATGAAACTTTAGCGATACAAGTCCTTTCTTAAATAAAACTGGTTTATTATTTCTGAATAATACAACTTTGCGATACATTTAATTTCCACAGTCGTGCTATAACAAACGCTAAATTCACAACGAACGTCTCACGTGCTCAACAATACGTTTCTCTCTGTCCGCAGTTCAATTACCCATTACATTGTTGCCGTCACGTCTTGACCGTCTTATATACCGAATATAGAATATATAGAATACCGAAATCTAGTAAATGCTAGAGCATTCAGGAAGGGACAGGATCCTTCTAGAAGTTAATGACGTGTTACTAGAGTCACGTGATTTCCGCTGTCGTAACACTACCCCTTCCTTAGTATTGTTTGTCCCGAACAACAGCCACTTACACTAAACCAATAAACAATAACTTAATTAAATGTACAGAATTTACAAACACAAAATCAAAATTCAACAAAGTCTCTTAATTTTACGGGACGTATCATCTTCTGTACTGGTCTCCGTCTCTTTATCTTCTGCTTCATATGGGGTTCATCTGCTTCATCAAGAAATGTCCTATCGTCGGTAACAGTCACATCAGTGGTAGTAACTTCATCAAGAGCTTCACCGTTTCCCTTTTCAAAACTGAATAAAGTTTCTTCTTCGACAGTGGCTTTTTCAGGTGACACGTCTTCAGCAGCGTCATTTCTTCTGTTGTTCACTTCGTCCCAACTGAAATGTCCTGGACCATGATAACGCTAAAGCCTGTTGGCATGCACAACCTTTGGCTTACCTCGCCGACCACAGTTTATCCGGAAAGTCACGTCTGAGAGACAATCCATTATGTCATATGGGCCTTCCCATGGAGAAGACAACCTAGGAGACTTCCCTTTGGTCTTCCTGGGATTATACAACCACACCTTGTCTCCTGTTACAAAGCTGACTTCAGTAGATCTCTTATCATAAGCTAACTTCATAGAATCAGCAGACGTTTTCAAGTTTGAATGCACTTGATGGTGAATACCATCCATCCTTTCCCATAACACTTTCATAAAATCTGACACATTCTCAGGCAACTCTTCATAAGGTGGGCGTCCTGTTAACAGATCCACTGGCAACAGAAGTTCCCCACCAAACATCAACTTTGCTGGAATGTATCCAGTGGCTTCATGCTCTGCTGTTCTACAGGCCATCAACAGCAGAGGGAGTAAGACATCCCACTCATCTTGGCGGCTATTACAAAACTTTGCCAATTCCTGTCCCAGTGTCCAGTTGTACTTTTCTACCATCCTATTAGACTGTGGGTGAAGTG
>NW_013666659.1:218958-229245 GCF_000517525.1 Limulus polyphemus | reverse complement strand
ATAACTTCATTGGAGCACGTCCCTTATGCTTGGGTCCCCTTTTAGCACGACATGTACTGCATGTCCTGCACCATTCCTCCACATCTTGCCTCATACATATCCAGTAAAATCTCTGTCATAGGTGACTCAATGTCTTATTAACTCCGAGATGTTCTCCTATTAAACTATCATGGTATTGATGCAGCACAACTTCCCGTAACTTTCTCGGTATAATCGTTATTTTTGGAGAACTAGACATTACTTCACTGATTATCATTGCAGCTTTGTTCTATATATTTCCCTGTACTATATGAGTAGCTGTTATAAGATTTTCTAAAAAATTCTCCATACTTAACAAAAATAATAAAGAATCTTCGTTCTTTTCTATGGCACTAAACACATGAGACATGTTTTTCTTTTACAATTTAACGAGATTTGCAATGTTAAAGGAAATTAATTTTCTCCTTTTTTTTCTTCAAACTATGAATAAAATAGTTCTTGTAACATCTATACTAGTTATGTGACTGAATAATTTCCTCACACAGGTTTTGTAATTACTATGGCTTATGGAGGTATGTTCACTGGGGATAACATGGTAGCCATTGTGCACGTGTTAGCGGGTTCCTTTAAGCAGCCAAAGCCTTTTGTTCCAGTCCCTTTTTTAAGGTGAGAATTAGGAGGATTAATTTGATTGTTTCCCCTCGTGATTATGCTTTGAGAACTTCCCTACATCTCAAGTCTGAGTCACTACACTATGCTCTAATAAATATTACTGGAAATTCTCATTCACTTCTCCACTGTGGCCCATTCCATTTGTACCTTTTCCTTATTCACTAATCTCTTTACTGTTGGGAATGGTTGAGTAAGGATTTTCTCCTATCGCAAAATTTTCTTCCCTTCTATGAGATCTTTGTCTGACCCCTTTCTTTGCCCTGAAATGTAGGAGGTATTCCTGATTTGAATGAATTACGGGTTGAGGCTGCCTGATGATCATCAGTCCTTGCTTTCGTCCTTTGTTACACAATGTGCCAAAACTATAGTTTAAAATGCCAATTATTGACAATAATCATAGGCGAGTTTTACATGAATCAATCATATCTAATTATAGTATGTAATGACAGATTATCATAAAAATGATAGGAGATAATTATAGTTTAAAATGCCAATTATTGACAATAATCATAGGCGAGTTTTGCATGAATCAATCATATCTAATTATAGTATATAATGTTTGTTTGTTTTTGAATTTCGCGCAAAGCTACACGAGGACTATCTGCTCTAGCCGTCTCTAATTTAGCAGTGTAAGACTAGAGGGAAGGCAGCTAGTCATCACCACCCACCGCCAACTCTTGGGCTACTCTTTTACCAACGAATAGTGGGATTGACCGTCACATTATAACGCCCCCACGGCTGAAAGGGCGAGCATGTTTGGTGTGACAGGGATTCGAACCCGCGACCCTCAGATTGAGAATCGAGTGTCTTAACCACCTGGCCATGCCGGGCCAGTATGTAATGACAGATTATCATAAAAATGATTGGAGATAATTATAGTTTAAAAAGAATGTGATGCTAATTATGCTTCCTATTAGCGCTCTTAAAAGGTGGGTAATCTAGGTAATTTCTGCACCCGTTCCTCCGCCATGTCAATGTGTGATTCTAGCTAGTCTGAGCACTAAGGTGAATCATCATGTCGAAGGTTAACATTTTCCTTACCTGAAAGTGTATTTTCAATAGATACTCCTCTCCATAAATGATTCCACTCTTCCCCCCACTTTCCTGGTGCACTTTTAATGATTGCATCGTCAAAGAATGAAAATTTTCGCACGTGAAAGTATAGGGAACATTTGTGCAAGGAAGTGTATCACACTCCTATTGGAGGGGTGTTTTGCTGCATCATACATTATCATGTAGTAGTTCAAATTCACGTAGATATAAGGTGGGAGTTTCACAAGGCTGGTAACATGTAATTCCCTAAGACAGAATAACACAACTTTATATACGGAGATGAGTTAAGAGTTAAGTTCTATCAGTTAAGAAAATTTTAACGTTAAACACAGTTGCTGTAAATAATATTTCTACAAAGCTTTTCCATGGTTAAGTGTTTCTACATAAAGTTTCCCAGTACCACATCAGTTGCTGTAATATTACTATCGTCAAGATTCTCCATGGTTAAACAATACAGCATGAATATCAATGCTATTAATTTCAACAAGTTTCAAAGGAATAAAAAAGAACCAAAATAAAAAAGAAAAAACGTAATTCACCATAGAATAACATGATGTTCCAAAACTAAATCTCTTCTTAATATCAAAAACAGTATCGAGCAATGAATATCAAAATTATTTCCAACTATACCTTGTGAACTCACCAATTTTTAAAATGAAGAAAGGCTTTTACTTAGTGATTTTCCACGAGGTTGCATCTCTTGCGACTAAATATTTCCAAAAATTTACATAATTTTTCACAACATTACTATCTGTGCATCACCACTAGGGGAAGCTTTTGTAAGTTTCATGTTACATACATATTCAAACAAAACGTGCTCTAAATAGACGGTGAATTATCACTTTATTGTAATTAAAAAATGATACCTTAACTTAAGGATAGAAGGAATAATAAATTAAGGATATACAAAACCTTAAGAAAACAAAAGTAGAATTCGCTATCTTACAAGTCATATGGTACTGAGAAACTATGGAACAAATGGTATCCAGTTTTCCGAAAATAACAAACTAGATGCAATTAGCCATAGAGCATCTTTGAAAAAATAATATTACAACAATTTATGTGGTATTTGGAAACTATATGGAACAAATATTTTACTGGAATATAGATAGGTGATGTCTAGTTCTATAAAAAATATTCATCTAAAAACTTAACCATGGAGAATCTTGGAAAACTAGCATTACAACAACTGTTATGGTAATGAAAAACTCTGTATACCAAATGTCTTACTGGTATACATGTGGGTGATGTATGAGTCTCGAAAAATAATATTATAGCAACTCATATGGTACTGGGAATCTCTATGCAATGAACGTTTTACTGGCATACATATGGGTGATATCTAAGTTTTCAAGATTAACAAACTAGAATCACTTGACTATGAAGAATATTGGAAAAAATTAATATTACTGCATCTCGCATGGTAATGGTAAATTCTATGGAAGAAAGAATTTATTGGAAAAAAAGGTGGATGATATCTGATTCTCCAAAAACCACAAAAAATTAGAATAGAGGCACATAACCATAAAGAATCACTGAAAAAATAAGATTAAAGTAAATCCTATTGTATTGTGAAACTCTATGGAACAAATGTTGTACTTGCTAAAAGGTAGGTGATGTGTGGTTCTCCAAAAATAACGAAAAAAAATACCCATAGAGAATCTTTAAAAAAAAATCTTACAGCAAATGATACGGTTCTTTGAAACACTATGGAACAAATATTTCACTGGCATACACAGGAGTGATGTCTGGTTCTCCAAAAATAACAAACTAGAAACCCTCAACCATAGAGAATATTGTAAAAAATACTAAAGCAGCTCGTACGATAATAGGAAATCCTATGGAACACATGCTTTACTCTCATACAAGTTATGGTTACAGCAGCTCATCCGGTGCTGAAACTCTGCAGACCAAATTTCTTAATGGTATACATGCAGAAGATATCTGTATCTTCAAAAACAGCAAAAATAACAAAAGAATCACTTACATGGTTTACAAGGAGAATCTTGGAGAAAATAATATTGTAGTAACTCATCTGTTACAATGAAATTCTAAGGAACAAATTTCTTATTTGTATACGGATCGATGATGTCTGCCTCTCCAAAAAGTAGAAACACTTAACCATAAGAGTTTTGGAGAAACAATAACAACAATGCAACTCATATGGTAATAGTTAAATCTACAGGACAGATGCTTTATTGGCATACTATTGGGTGATATCTGGTTCTCAATAAGAAAATTTAGAAATTAAAAGCAATTAACCATGGAGAATATTTAAGAAAATATTACAGCAACTCATATGGTACAAAGAACCTCTGTGGAACAAATGTTTTACTGATATAGAAGTATATGGTATTTGATTGTTAAAAAATAATAAAAATAACAAGCTAGATACTTAAATAAACCACGGAGAACCTTGGAAAAAATTAATATCACAGCATCTTATATAGTACAGGGAAACTCTATGGAATAAATGTTTCACTAGTATACAGGTGGGCAATGTATGGTCCTCCAAAAATAACAAAGCAGAACCAGTCAATGGCAAGCATTGTATCCACAACAAGGCACGAACATGGAACAATGAAGCATTAAGGGCAATCATTGTATCCATTACAAAGCATGACTTTCAAACAATAAATCGTTTAGGGCAAAGTATTGTATCACATATATGGTAGTGGGAAACTATATGGAACAAATGTTTTACTGGTGAGTGATGCCTAGTTCTCCAAACATATCTAACTAGAAACACTTAACCATAGAGCATCTTCGGGAAAAAAATGCTACAGCAACTCTGTAATTGACTAAACAAAAAGCTACATCAATCAAAGTCAAACAAAAACACTTGATTAAAATATATCAACAGAAACCGAAAATAAAACTTTCAAACAACAAGAATACAAATCTTATCATTTCCCTTATCTTATCTTAAACATAAAAAAACATGAGTAATGTTGCCAAAGCTGTCATGCAAGACAAGAAGACACCTGTTCACGCACAATTACAGCAGCGGGTATTCGTGATGTGGTACTTTTGACAATAATACATCATCATCTATCTACGCACATTCACAGTAGCAGATGATTGTTGTGTGGTACTTTTGAGAATAAGATACCAACAGATACCACGAATAATCAAAGCAGCAGCTGTTCGGTATGAGGTCCTTATGATAAGAAGTCACTAGAAACAATCAAAGCAACTATTATATTATATTAGAATAATGTCCAACAGAAGTGTATTTGTATACTATCAATAAACAATTTCCAATTTCGACATGAGCCATTGGAAACAACAATTCCTAAGAAGAACATTTCACTCTGGGAGCTGAGAACATGAATGTCGTTATTTTTATTAGGATATAAGGCACCACGAACAATCAAATTACCAGACGTTCGATATGAGTTACTTACATGGTTCGAATAACCATTGCTCTAGAAATAATCTAACAGTTCTAAAATAAATTACTTCTTTCACGTGGTTCAAATAACCTCTGCTCTAGTAATAACAGAGCGGATGAGGGGTATGAATTTGCTGCTGATTAGAATTTCGTGTTGATAGACGATAAAACTTGTCATTTCAAGTCTGTTGAAGGCTTTCTAGAGAGCAAAGACTTGAACTTAGTCTTGACTTGTGAGGTTTCAGATTATGATAAGCCGTGTATGGAATGCTCTTGACGCAATGCAACCCATCAACAACGACTAGGAACTGTTTCAGACCTTACTGTCGACATGAGTCATTGGAAACAACAATTCCTAGAAAGAACATTTCACTCTGGGAGCTGAGAACATGAATGTCTTTATTTTTATCCAGTATACAGTATGCTCATAACAGCCTAAAAATCGTCACCCTTCATTCCAATGCTATTTTTATTGTGCATACTGCATTGCGATAGATAATACCTCCTAAGAACCAAGGGTTGTCTGGTGTGTCGAGACACAGTTAACCCTTTTAATGATCTTTTCATCATGTCACTTTAAAGATATACCTACTACTTTCACATGATTCAAATATATACTGCTCTAGAAATACTCTAACAATATTAATGGTTCGAATAATCACTACTCTAAGAATACTTTATTTAACAATATTAAAATACACTTACTCTTTCAATTGATTCGAATAAATACTAGTCTAGAAATACAATAACACACATGGCTCGAATAACATCTGTTCTAAGAAAACTCAAATAATATTAAAATACATTTATTTCGTTAGTATCACTGGAATAACTACTGCTACACAAGTACTCTAACAATATCAAAAACACTTCGTTCAAAAGGACCAATAATTACCGCGTTAGGATTACTGTAATAATAATAATACAATACGTCCACTTTTTTAAAATCGTTCGAATAACTACTCTGTGAAAATACTCTAAGGATATCGAAATACATTTCTTCTTTCACAGGGTTCAAAAAACTACTGCCCTATGAATATTCATTTAATATCAAAATACACTTACTTCTTTCACCTGTTTCGAATAATTACTGCTCTAGGAATAGTTTAACAGCATTAAAATAACCATTGCTCTAGAAATAATCTAACAGTTCTAAAATAAATTACTTCTTTCGCGTGGTTCAAATAACTTCTGCTCTAGTAATAAATTAACAATATTAAAATATACTTACTTCATCCACATGGTTGGAGTAATCATTGCTCTATGATTACTCTAACAGTATTAAACTAAAATGTTTTTTTTTCAGTGTTTCGAATAACTACAGCTCTAGGAATACCCCAACTATATTAAAATATTTAACGTTTTTTACATGGTTAGTATAATTTCTGCTTTAGGAAAACCCTAACAATAATAAATGCACATATCGATTTGAAGTGGTTTGAATAATTACGCTGTGGGAATATTCTAACAATATTAAAATATTCTTCGTTTTTTATATGGTTCGAATAACTACTACTCTAGGAATACTGTAACAATATTTAAAGAATACTTGTTTCACATGATTAGAATAACTAATGCACTAGGAATATTCTAACAATTTAAAAATATAGTTACATCTTTCGCGTGGTTTGAATAACAACTGTTCTAGGAAAATTCTAACAGTATTAAAATAAATATATTTTTTTTCGAATGGTTCGAAAAAACTACTGCTTCAGGATTACTCTAACAATTGTAATAAATTTAATTATTTTACATGATTCAAATAACATCGACTCTAGGAAAACTCTAAGAATGTTAAAATACCTTATGTTTTCCACATGGTTCGAATAAATTCTGCTCTATGAATACTGCCCCCCAGTGGCACAGCGGTATGTCTGCGGACTTACAACGCTAGAAACCGGGTTTCGATACCCGTGGTGGGCAGAGCACAGATAGCCCTTGTGTAGCTTTGTGCATAATTAAAAACAAACAAACAAAAACAAATCTATGAATACTCTAACAACATTATTACAAAGTTACTTCTGTCGCATAATTCGAATAACTAGTACTCCAGGAATACTCTAAAATATTCTAATACATATAGTTTTCTCACATACAGCGACCAAATACTGCTCTAGAAATACTGTAAATATATTAAAATGCATAACGTTTTTGATATGACCCGAATAACTTCCGCTCTAGAAATACTCTGACAGTATTAAAGCAAACTTTCTTTTATCACGTTGATTGAATATTTTCCACTAAAGGAATACTCTAACACTATTAATACAAACTTATTTCTTTCATATGTTTCAAATGACTACTTCTTTATGGATAATCTAAAAATATTCAAATACGTTTCATTTTCTCTCATACATCGATCAAATACTATTCAAGGAGTACTATAAATATATTAGCATACATAACTTCATATGTTTCAAATAACTTCTGCTCCAGGAATACTCTAATAATATTAAAATACACTTACTTCTTTCGTATGGTTGGAATATATACTGCTATATAAATACTCTAACGATAGTAAATATTATTATTTCTTTCAAAAGGACAGAATAACTAACTACTGCTCCAGGAATATCCTAACAATATTAAAATACACTTAATTCTTTCGTATGGTTGGAATATATACTGCTATACAAATACTCTAACGATAGTAAATATTATTATTTCTTTCAAAAGGATAGAATAACTAACTACTGCTCCAGGAATACTCTAATAATATTAAAATACACTTACTTCTTTTGCATGGTGGGAATAACGTCTGCTCTAGGGAACCTTTAACAATATTAAAATACATTACATTTTCACGTGGTTCGAATAACTTCTACTCTAGATTTGTATGTTGTTATTAATTAGTTTCGATGTATGGTATTATTAACCTCTTTGGATATCCTACAGAGGTATTTTACCATTAATAAGCACACCTTATTTTTATGCTATCTATTACTAGGTTCGATGTCCTACAGAGATGTATTTGTATACTATCAATAACCAGTTTACAGTTTCTATAGAGGTGTATGTGTATGTTGTCATTATGCAGTTTGGGAGTCCTGCAGAGTTGTATTTATGTGCTGTGATTGACCAATTTCGATATACTACAGTGATGTAATTGTTTTCTGTCATTAACCAGTGTTGACATCCTACAATGGTTTGTTAGTATGCTAGTTAGTTAGTATAAGATAGTTGGATGTCCCTATATACTACTAATAATTAGTTTGGATGTCTTACAGAGGTGTGTTTGTACACAATTATTAATTAGTTGGATGTTTTACAGCGGTCTGTTTGTATGCTATTATTACATAGATTGGACGTCTTACAGACTTGTATGCTATCACTTACTAGTTTTCATCCTCTACAATGGTATATTTCTAGGCTATCATCACTCAGGTTCTATGTCGTAGAGAGATGAATTTATATGCTATCGTTATTCAGTTTCCATGTCTTACAGAGGAGTGATCATAAGCTATAATTAACCAATTTGGATATCCTACAAGGTTGTATTTCTATGCTAACACTTACCAGGTTGAAAGTCGTACAAAGGTGTATGACTTTGAACCTGGTAAAGTCATACAGATGTGTGTTTTTATGCTATCATTAACCAGTTTCGATGTCCTGTGCTATTGTTAACAATGTGGATGTGCGTTAGTGTGCTATTATTAGATAGTTTAGATGCCCTACAGTGGCGTGTTTGTATTATATTATTAATTAGCTGGATGTCCTACAGAGGTGTGTTTCTATATTATTATTAATTTTTTGGATGTAATATTGAGTTGTGTTTGTATTCTATCATTGACCTGATTCAGTGTCCTACAAAATCCCGTTGTCATTATCCTATGCTAGCACTGTAAAGGTGTGATATCCTACAGAGAGGAATTTGTATGCTATCATTAACCAGTTTCGATGTTCTACAGAAGTTTGATTATATGCTATTGTTAGTTAGTTGGATGTCCTACAGAAGTGAGTGTATGCTATTATTAATTAATTTGGATGTCCTACAGAAGTGAGTGTATGCTATTATTAATTAATTTGGATGTCCTACAAAGGTATGCTTGTATTCTAATTATTACATTGTTTGATATTTTACAGCAGTCCGTTCATATGCTTTCATTGACCAAGTTCGATGTCATACAGAGGTGTATTTCTATGTTAGCATTGACCAAGTTCGATGTCATACAGAGGTGTATTTCTATGTTAGCATTGACCATGTTCGATGCTCTACAGAGTTGTAGTTGTATACTATCATTGACCAATTTCCCTGTCCAAAAGAGTTGTATTTTATGTTATGATTGACCAAAGTCGATGTCTTACAGGGGTGTATTTGTGTGCTATCCTAAATACGTTTTGATATCCTACAGACTTGTATTTGTATGGTATCGTTAACTAGTCTTAATGCATAGTTATGTTACAGTTAACAATGTTTGATGTTCTACAGAAGTGTATATACATTGTATATATGCTATTTTTAACCAATTTCGATATCTTACAGAGGTGTGTTTCTAGGCTATCATTCTATGTTATACAGAGGTGTGTTTTTATACTTTCATTAACCTGTTTCTATGTCCAACAGATGTGTATTTGTAGGTTATCATTGACCAAGTTTGATGTTCTACAGAGGTATATTTGTAGGCTATGAACAACTAGTTTCCGTCTATCCGGTTAGGATATCCTACAAAGGTTTGTTTGTATACTATCACTATCCGGTTAGGATATCCTACAAAGGTTGTTTGTTATGCTATCATTAATTAGCTTGGATGCCCTACAGATGGAATGTTTGTATGCTGTTGTAAATTAGTTTATGATTATGTTGTAATTACCTCTCTATTAGTCTATATTGTAATTATCTAGGTGAGTTAAGATGTGACATAGTTAAACTTTATTACAAACAGTTCCTATCATTTACTCTGGTCGACTTAATCAGTCGTGAAATATTCAGTCCTTATAGGTAAATATAATTGTGAGAGTCAATGGGCTTGCCAGATACAGACTCCTCCTCTGCATGACCTTCAGTAGTCAGTTATCAAGTCCTTTTTAACAATTACTATAGGTATGTAAGACACATTGGAATGCTATCCTAATACCGTGTTCCTAAAAATCATACAGCGTTTACAGAATATGGTCTAACCTTGTCAAAAAGGGTTGAGATATTTGATCATTGGGTTAAATATATATATATATATATATATATATATATA
>NW_013666659.1:207926-218074 GCF_000517525.1 Limulus polyphemus | reverse complement strand
ATTTTGCTTTATAGCCCTTATGCTATAAAAGGAGAGAAGTATATTCTGTCATCTGTCGTTTGGTACAACAAATTGTTAGGGAATATATTTTTTAATAATAATAATAGTTTTGTAACAATAGGTTTGAAAAAAACAGTATAAAATGTTGGAATTCATATTATTGGCGGAAATTATCTTATTTCTGATTTTCAAATTGATAAAATTTCTTTTTAAATAAATGTCGTTATTACCGGTGCAGCTTAAAAACAAATTTGTTTTTTGTCGCTGCACGGGTAACATCGACTTTTATTAAAAAAATATTTTAAAAAATTGAAGGAGATACAAATGATGCAAAATTTTCTTCAGTCACTTTACAAAAATCATTTCTGAAGGAGCAGTGCAGCTGTGAGTTTCACCAGAAAGTCAGTGGAGAGCAGGATGGGTTTTAGGAACTAGGTACACCTTAGAAGGAGCAGTGAGGTGATAGGTATAAAAAAGCAAATAGAAAAGATAGGAGATTTTTATTTTATATTCTAGCTTGTTAATATCGGTAATTTGAGTAAGAAACTATAGACTTCGTATCTGGACATCACACACATCTAAGTTGAACCAGTGCTGCATTCAACATGATGTATAATGCTCAAATTTAAATTATAGTCTACAATTTCATACCAAAGTTATTGACATAAATTCATAAAATAGTAGTTCAATAAAATTTTGAATGTAAGTCAACAAACGGCCTTTGACCCGTGATGATAGGGTTAATAAGCATCTTCAGTGGTATTAAACTTCACACGACGTGTACCACCCCCCCCCCTCCCCATTTCCATCACTGGTGGAGAGGAAACGCCTACTCAGGAAGAGTATCACAAAAGGTAAGCTTAACTAGCCCCTAATATATTGTTACGACGTCTCTGGTCGTTGGTTAATTTTCCGTAGAAATTCTTTACTAAAAAAAAAACTTAGCGATACAAGTTCATTTTTAATTAAAACTATTTTATTATTTATCAATTAAATTTACAATACACTTAATTTCCACAGTCACTTTAACTTGAACACACGCTATAATTCACAAAAAAAACGATTCACGCAATTTACTACCGCGCATGACTCAATTGTCCGTCTCTATCTCTTCAATCTGCAATGATTCATACATATATACCGTCACTTCTCGCCGGTCTTATATATACGAAATAGAGGGCGTCTGGAGAACACTTGAGGTTTCAAGAACGGATATGATCTTTCTAGAATCTCATGATGTGTTACTAGCGTCACGTGACTTCCGCTGTCGTAACAATATGTTGTTTATGACTCACAACATAGGTAAATTAATATGTGGAATTATACACGGACTTCTATCTACGTTAAATTACTTTTATTTGCGTGCTTTCGGTCCTCTTACTGGAGCTTTCATCGGGCAACAATGTACTGAGTGATACAAATTTTTTAATCGTGGAACTCTGTTTTAAAATAGGTATCTAGGCAACAGTCATAACAATAACTGACAGCTGTTATTAAATTTAAAGTTTTTATTAATACGTAGAATTATGGTGAATCTATATTAATATAATTGTACTGTCTGTTGTATATCCATGTAAGTATTTCGCATGGTGAGAATGGATCTTCACCAAATTTGGTATGGAGATTCATTAGGTTTATGGGGAGATACATACAAATTGTCAGTTTTGCGTTTTGCGTTTTTGACCACTACCTCACCTCCTCTAGATGGATCTTCATCACACTCAGTGTGATGGTTCATTGGATCTTTGGAGAGATGTATATAAATTTCCAGTTTTGTATTTTGCATTTTGCGGTTTTTATGGGCGTTTTTGCGTTTTTACAACTACTTCGCCCCCTATGAATAGATCTTCACAAAATTTGGCATGGAGGTTTTTTGGGTCCATGCAGAGTTACATCCAAATTTTCGGTTTTACATTTTGTGTTTTTATGAGTGTTTTTGCGGTTTTTACAATTATATATAAGGGAAGCAACTTTTCATGTCCTAAGTTAACCTTTCATTACTCATGAATTTATATAAATTCCGTCCAGGATACGGGCACTCCAGCTGGTATAGAATATAAATCGATCGCTTCGATATAATAAACATTAGGGAAATACAATTATAGGTGTTACGTAGCGAAACAGTACAGGAATTTTTCATATTTCAAATAATACTTTATGAAATTAAATGTTTAATTTTACATCGAAATCACACACATACTGTTTTTGTGTAACTTTCCAAATATTGTCTTTGATTTTAAATTACAAAGTAAGTTTAGTAGTTTGACTAGCTGAAAGAATGTTTATAGTCTGTGTGTTTGTAATTAAGCACAAAGCTACACAATGGGCTATCTGTGCTCTGCCCACCACGGGTATCGAAACCCGGATTCTAGCGTTTTAAGTCTGCAGACATACCGCTGCGCCGCTGGGGCCTGAAAGAATAATTGGTTATACTAATTAATTAGAAGGCTGAACAAGAGCTTAGGTTTCGTTCTGTACAACGTTTTTTAAAAAAAACTGTTGTTACAAAACTGTTATTGTTTTATATTTTTAAAATAAATCACGCATAAAAGTGTTGGAATTCATCTTATCATTTCCGCCAATAATGTAAAACCATAACAGTTTTGTAACAACAGGTTAAAAAAAAAAAGATTCATAAAAGTGTTAGAATTCATATATAATTGGGGGAAATAATTATATTTAAATGTTTGTTCGTACACATTTCATATTCATAGCTTACTTGAAAACAGTATGATTTTCTTTTCAGTGTCAGTACCTTTATGCATTTCACACGCATTGTTACAAGAAAAGCGAAATTATGATACTTTCTGTTTAAAAAATAGCTAAACATCGGCCCTTTGTTCAGGTAATACCCGGACAACGTCGGGTAATGAAGGCTAGTCTGTAATATAATAACAATTCTCTTGAGATTTCGTTGTCTTTCTGAGCTACATAATGCTGCTGATAATGTATTTTCAACATTAACTACAAGCTCTTATAATTCGGATAACGGGACAGGCTGCGATGACTGAAAATACACAAAACAACTTTTTAAACAGTGAATTAAATAAACATGCTAAACAAGTGTTTGATAGGTCACCTGAATGCCTAGTAAGCAAGGATAACAGTGGAAATAAGATACGTCATATTAACAGTCATAGCTTTACAATATCGGGTCAAAACGAAAAATATAAGTAAAGATAGAAAATTCTCGTTCTTACTATAAACCATTTTCTATAAGTTTGTGAATCTGGAGAGTTAAGTAACATACCAGATTGGTACAGAACAGATACACAGAGAAACAGACAGTTTAATATTTTGTGAATATGGAGAATTAGCTAATATGTTGGTAGGTACAGGACAGACACACTCAGAGAAACACACAGTTAAATAGTTTGTGAAAATGGAGAGTTAAGTAACATGCTGGTAGGTACAGGACAGACACACAGAGAAAAAGAAGTTTAATAGAAATAATGAGATTGAAAGATAGCCAAACCAACAGATAAATATTAAGTGTATTAGGTGTATGTGAAATTAACATGGGTACACGTCTACCTTACCTTTTGTATTTATTAACATGGGTTCACGTCTACCTTACCTTTTGTATTTATTAACATGGGTTCACGTCTACCTTACCTTTTGTATTTATTAACATGGGTACACGTCTACCTTACCTTTTGCATTTAAAAACCCCGAATGTTGGTTTTATGAATATATGATTTTTACACATTTATGTTGACTATCAGTTTTTCTCGCCACATACAATTAACTGTGAGATACAAAAAAGGGAAAATCTTGACAAAAGATAGCTTTATCTAAAATCGACCATGCCTGCAGAAAACCCCGTTGTTCGTTCTTTATTCGTGAACAACAGCAACTGACATTTATAACCCAAGTTCCTTTGCTCACGGTTTTTTGTTGTTGTTTTTTTCTGTTTTGAAGCCTTAATAAGTGTGTTAGTTCTTTTATGTTCTCGAAGAAGTCTTTATTTACAAGACAAGGTCACCACATGCACGAGCTCAGTGTGGACCACCAGGTGTCGGTAGTTCCGACAAAGAGTGACGGGAACAAACGCGTGACCCATTGTCAAGACTGATTGCATGATTACACTACACGAGTGCGTGCAATTTTAGTGAGGCGTTTCATTAGTTTTCAAACCCACCTATTGAGCTTGCTCTTTCGAAAAAAAAAAGGGAAGGGGAGGGGAACACTGGCAAAGGCGGTTCTCTCTTCGTATAATAAATTCAACAAACATAGTAACAATTATTAGTAGCAAGTGTGCGCATAATACGAGAGCGACACTTATGGTAAAAAATGCGAAAATAGGCTGACTTTCAAATTAGAAAATGACGAAGTTGGAAAGGTTATGACTTCTATAACCGCATTTTCAAAAAGCTGCGTTTACAGCTTCCAATTTTAATGAATGTAGAGCTATGTGAAACAAAGATTTATAATTAGTACATAAGTATTTCAGCATACTTAGTACTGACTGTTTGGTGCTTTATCGGTTTGAAACGAACAGCTTGATGAGAAGAAATTACTAAACAATCAATTTTAACTTAAACTATAGAACCCTGTCACCGAACATGCTCACAGTAAGAGCGTTATAATGTAATGGTCCATCCCATTACTCGTTGGTAAAGAGTTGGCGGTGGGTGGTGTTGACTAACTGTCTTTCATCTAATCTATCACTTCAAAATTAGTGACGGCTAGCACAGATAGCTCTCGTGTACCTTTGCTTGATATTTAATAAAACGAACAAAAATTAACTTAAATTAACGAGAAACTCGTACTTTTGTACATTACACTTAAGACTGGTCTCCAAAAATCTTCATCTAAAACCTATCAAAAGTTCATCTATAAAACATAGATTTTATAAGATTTAAAATTCTAAATTCTAAAATTTAGCCAACGGTAACAATGAACTTAATATTATCAACAGATTGAAGTAATTACTGGGCATTCCTTCATCTATGTCATTGATGTAAGTCAAAAAGAACAAAGGTCCTAACACTGAGCCCTAAGATACCCCACTTGTGACATTAATCCAGTTCGACTGAACCTCATTTATAACAACTTTTGCTTTCTTCCATCCAGCCAGTTTTTATTCAGTGAGACAACTTATCCACCACACTTATAAAGATAATTTCTAACAAGATGTTTAGATGGAACCTGGTTAAATGTTTTATGAAAATCTAGATACATCAAATGCACACTTGTATCCTCATCTTCATAATCATTTACCTCTTCAAGGAATGTCAAAGATTATGGAGGCAAGATATTACCCTACTGAACCCAAGTTAACTATCGAACAAAAGTTTAAGTTTATTAAAAAACTAATAGACAATTAATGAACAGGGCAATTCTTATCACTTCCCTTGAAAAGAGGAGTAACATTGGCTACCTTCCAATCCTCTGGTACCTTTCCACTATTTAAGGATTTACAAAACATATAACCAAGTAGCTCACATATCCATTTCTTAACTTCATTCAAAACCTACTCCAAAAATCCGTACAGTCAATATTTATATTTTCAGCCGACCTTTTTTATATACCTGTGACACTGCGCCAGGCATGGTTTATGCGCAGGTATGCCAGACTGTGAATTTTCAGAATCGCGTTACGTACATTGTTTGACTATTTGATTTGAGCACATAAGAGCTGAATATTTTCCTTTTCTCTAGCTTATCAGTTCAAAACTAGGGACGCTAGCGCAAATTGCCCTCACGTAGTTTCTGCGCGAAAATACGAAACAAACAAGACATTTATGATAGTTTTTACCAATGACAGTTATTCATTTGAATCGGTGCAAGCGTTGTGGCCATGAGAAGAATATAAGCCCGTGTTGGTTTAAACTGTCCTTTCAGTGATAGTATGACGTCTGGATAAAACTTATCCATATAACTAATAGTTACTTTTTTTCAATTTTACAGACATTTTGAGATATTATAAAGTTCTGAATCATGCCCATTTTACATATCTTTAACGCAATTCATTGGCTATTTTTAAATAACACTTTTTGAAGTACAGGAATTTTAGATACAACTGTGTTATTCCACACTGTAAAGAATATTTGTACATACGCTTGACTTGTTTTGAATATAATATTTTAAAACAAGTGGATTGTGTGCTGTCCGTTTATTGTTGATATTTATCGCCAACAAGTCACAGACACCAACTGTAAAAGAATCTCAGCCCATATTCAAAACTCTGACAGTGCAGTCTTCTTAAAATAACCTTAAAAACGTTTAAGATAAGACATCTTAAAATGCATTAAAATAGCTTGAAAAAGAAAGCCCATTACGGACTGAGAGTTCACTTTTTACTTGTAGATTTTTATCATATCTGTCGGGCTTACACGAAGGGCTGAACTAAGTATGCAATTTTCTGCTTAAACAATTAGTCAAATTGCACATCTACTTAATTAATAAGAAACCTACATAAATTCTGGCTATTCTCGAAACACGAACAGTCGACCCAACAAGTAGTGTTGTTATCCTTCTTGTACATTTGACCATAACAGTGTATTATCCACGGGTCGCTATTAGTGTCATTGATTAGTTAATATTTGGTTTTCGATATTTTTTAACTTTTATAACATACTATTTTAAGTTAGTAAACTGAGAACGTTTGAGAGAATCGTTTGAATGACCTAGCTTGGAATTGAATAATATTTAAGAATAAATTTTATAAAACGCATACTATTGTTTATACACTTCTGAATGAGCTCTACTAAATGAAATAACATTGTTGGCACTAATAAATAAAATAATATTGTTATAAAGTAAAACAAGAAATAGATGAAAATCTTGCAATAAAACCTGAACCATAAGGGCTGAAACTAAAAACGTATACCTATAAGCATACAGGCCTAAACTAGTTTAACTGTTGTGTGAAAACATGTGTGCTTCTATTTTATAGGCTTAACACAGTTTAGCTGTTGTATGTAAATATTTTATAAATAACTGCATAGATGCAAGAGTTAAGTGGCCCGGCATGGCCAGGTAGTTAGGGCGCTTGTTCGCCTTATAAGTTGTGGGGACGTTATAACGTGACTATCAGTCCCCATATTCGTTGGTCAAAGAGTAGCCCAAGAATTGGTGGTGGTTGGTGATGACTAGCTCTCTTCCCTCTACTCTTGGCCCGGCATAGAAAATAGCAAGCAAGCTATTTTTGAAAGAGTATTAATTTACGTATAAGTTGGTTTATCAGTTAATCTATAATATCAGTAAAAAGATTAAAATAAGACGATGTGAAGAATAGACATATCTAGAGAAGGCAACATTACTTTCAAGTTAAGTCTGATATCCTAATATCAGGTTTTGAATTCTTACAGTAGGGCGCACCGAAATGTTCCACTTTGTTTTAATCTTTGATTTGTACATATTATATTAATCAGTTTACCAAGCTGTTTTTATACGATTCAATGCTAATCAAGTGTTACTACTGCTTATGATGTCTATTTGTTTTTAATTTCACGCAAAGCTACACGAGAGCTATTTGCGCTAGCAGTGAAAGAGTAGAGGGTTTGTTTGTTTTTTTTGAATTTCGCGCAAAGCTACACGAGGGCTATCTGCGCTAGCCGTCCCTAATTTAGCAGTGTAAGACTAGAAGGAAGACAGCTAGTCATCACCACCCACCGCCAACTCTTGGGTTACTCTTTTACCAACGAATAGTGGGATTGACCGTCACATTATAACGCAACCACGGCTGAAAGGGCGAGCATGTTTGGTGGGACGGGGATTCGAACCCACGACCCCCAGGTTGCGAGTCGAGCGCCCTAACCACCTGGAGTGAAATCTGATTATTATTAAATACTTTAGACACGTAGGTTATGGGACGAGTTACGTGTCTAAAGTGTTTAACAATAATTAGCCTGTGTTGGTTTCTTAATACTGTGTAAAAATTAAATGCGTTTTTTGTAGTTAATTCATAGGCCGTTCTCTACCTCCTAGTTATTTGTTTTATGGTGTAAAACTAAACAATGTATTACTTAGATTTCAAGTGAATAGTGCAGTGTATACACCACTTCTTCACAGTGACCTAAAGTTGTGTGCACGCATTCAACATGTAAACACACTCTCTGCCCAAGGCTGTATCCAGCGATGAAAAAGCGGGAAGGCAAACTCTCGAAGAGGCCCTCTACTCCAAATAAATTTTTGTCACATAAAGGCCCCTTTTTCGCGAGTATAAATAATTTTCTCGCAATGATGTCCCGTCATTTGGAATTAAAATATAAAGCGGAGCCTCTGGCCGAGGGTTCGGGAGGCTGTCTTTACAGAACTTGGGTTATGTGCACGCCAATTTTTATAAAATACATAATGTACAGAACAATTAAAAAACTGATTGGGGCCTCTTTATTAATGGAGTCTCTGGCCGAGAGTTCGAGAGGCTGTCTTTACAGAACTTGGGTTATGTGCACGCCAATTTTTAAAAAACACATAATGTACAGAACAATTCAAAAACTGATTGGGGCCTCTTTATTAATGGATTGGAAATCCCTTTGCTGTTTTTAAATATATAATGTAAAAACTGATTGGAGCCCGTTTATTAACTGATTAGCAGTCCCTTTGTTGACTCATTAGGGGCCCTTTTGTTGAATGATTTGGAGCTCTTTTGTTGACTGATTGGAGTTGCTTTCCTATTGACGTCGTTTCATTTGTTTTCAATGTTACAGTTTTCCTTATAGCCACCCCCACCCCCCAATTTTTTTGGAAAAAGTGAGGAGGCAATTGCCTCCTCTGCCCCAGCTTGGCTACGGCCCTGTCTGCCTAAAACCTTCGTGAAAAAACTCAACATATTCGTAATTTACACTTTTATTAAGAAGTTGATCATGCTGAATATGACCTTGAATTTCACATTAATGAAAGTGTGATATTTTAAAATTAAGTTAAACATGTTTGACAGTGTGCCATCTAGTTTAGTTTATATACTTATGAGAATACTTATGTAACCAGGTTTTTTTTTCTTACCAGTGCATAAAATATTACCAGACTTAGAAAAGAGTAAAGAGTACCATCTGTTAGTCATACTAATAACTTTCAGTTGTATTACCAAGGATATTATTTTTTTATTTCGTCGGAGAAAAGGCACGACCGAACTTAGTTTTGCATACTAAGAATACATAACTTATCCAGAGTTAACTAGAACTACGTAGATTTTTCAAAATTACTGGAAACTAGACCAAAAATAATAGGACTCCGTTAGTAGGTAAATATCGTGTAAAGTAATCAATAATAAAGTTTAGATCCATTATTACGGAAAGTAACACATTTATAAGGATACAAGTTTCGATACTTTCACCTGTTCTACTTAGTCAAACGTTGGACTGGACGTAACGAAATGTTTATCCTTATAAATATGATATCGTTCAGTAGTAGTAGATCTAAACTTTATTATAGGACCTTATGTCCAGAATGATACGGATGAGTTTCACATGAACTTCATGATATACGACCCTATGTCTAGAATGATACGGATAAGTTACACATGAAATTCATGATATAGGACCCTATGTCTAGAATGATACGGATAAGTTACACATGAAATTCATGACATAGGACCCTATGTCTAGAATGATACGGATAAGTTACACATGAAATTCATGATATAGGACCCTATGTCTAGAATGATACGGATAAGTTACACATGAACTTCATGATATACGACCCTATGTCTAGAATGATACGGATAAGTTACACATGAAATTCATGATTTATTACGTTCGAATTTCACTATACAAAAGGTTGGGGCGTACGTAAGCATTCATCAATGACATTAACAAACTACCAACAAGAAACAATAAACAAACGATGTCGACTATTTGGTCGAGAACATATGGCAAGAAAACATTCTTAACAACATTTTTCCAACTACTAGTCTAATATTTTAAATCTCAATTATATTCTCCGGACTGTGGTTCGAGAGAAGGAAAAAGAAAGTCTGTAAAAACATCAGTTTTATTCTGATTTAAAAAATATAATTTAGCATTAGTTGAAAGTTATTGTTGGTGAAATTGATTTGATCCAATTTGAATATTCAGTCAGACAAGAGAACCAACAGGTTGTCAAACTTTTTCTCATTATTAAAAAAAATAGAAGATTAAAATAAAGAAATCATTAGTCATAGAATAACCAGCTGTTCTGGTAATGTTATGAAAAAGTCTCTAT
>NW_013666659.1:193887-206926 GCF_000517525.1 Limulus polyphemus | reverse complement strand
TACAAGTTTCGATACTTTCACCTGTTCTACTTAGTCAAACGTTGGACTGGACGTAACGAAATGTTTATCCTTATAAATATGATATCGTTCAGTAGTAGTAGACCTAAACTTTATTGTAGAACCCTATGTCCAGAATGATACGGATGAGTTTCACATGAATTTCATGATATAGGACCCTATGTCTAGAATGATACGGATAAGTTATACATGAAATTCATGATATATCATGAATTTCATGTGTAACTTATCCGTATCATTCTAGACATAGGGTCCACAGGACCCTATGTCTAGAATGATACGGATAAGTTACACATGAAATTCATGATATAGGATCCTATGTATAGAATGATACGGATAAGTTACACATGAAATTCATGATATAGGACTCTATGTCTAGAATGATACGAATAAATTACACATGAAATTCGTGATTTATTACGTTCGAGTTTCACTATACAAAAGGTTGGGGCGTACGTAAGCATTCATCAATGACATTAACAAACTACCAACAAGAAAAAATAAACAAACGATGTCGACTATTTGGTCGAGAACATAGGGCAAGAAAACATTCTTAACAACATTTTTCCAACTACTAGTCTAATATTTTAAATCTCAATTATATTCTCCGGACTGTGGTTCGAGAGAAGGAAAAAAAAAGAACTAGTAAAAACATCAGTTTTATTCTGATTTAAAAAATATAATTTAGCATTAGTTGAAAGTTATTGTTGGTGAAATTGATTTGATCCAATTTGAATATTCAGTCAGACAAGAGAACCAACAGGTTGTCATGTTAGTTTATTTAAGGCAGCATTCACGTTCAAGGTTCATGTTAGTTTATTTAAGGCAGCATTCACGTTCAAGGCCCAAGTGTAAGTTTGTTTAAGACGGCGTACATGCTCCAATTTCATGTGTAGGTTTCTTTAAAATAGCATACATGTTCAAAATTCAGCTGTAATTTTCTTTAGAGATATACACATGTTTAAGGTTCACGTCAAAATGTCTGTAAAACGGTTTACATATTCAAGGTTCAAGGGTAAGTTTCTTTAAAACAGCATACACATTCAAGGTTGATGTGTGAATGTTTTATTTAAACAGCATACACATTCAAGGTTGATGTGTGAATGTTTTGTTTAAACAGCATACACGTTCAAGGTTGATGTGGGAATGTTTTGTTTAAACAGCATACACATTCAAGGTTGATGTGTGAATGTTTTGTTTAAACAGCATACACGTTCAAGGTTGATGTGTGAATGTTTTGTTTAAACAGCATACACGTTCAAAGCATGGGCACCCACAGAAATATTTTCAAGGGAGGACAAAACCTGTATGTAGGGGATCAGCTGTTACAGTGTAAGTCAACAGACTAAAAGAATATGTGTTATGTGTGCAAACACAAATTTACAGTTTTAATAAAAATGACTAAAATATTTAGTTTAACTACGATGTTAAGTTTAGATCATAATACTTGAACTTTTTGGAAAATGTAAGGGGGCAAAAGCCCCCCTCTTGTCCCTTCCTGCGGGTGCCCATGATTCAAGGTTTGTAAGTATATTTAGAACATCATACTCGTTGAAAGTCCATGTAAAAGTTTCTTTAAAACGGTATACATATTCAGGATTCGTGTGTAAAGTTCTTAAAAGGCGTACACTTTCGAGTTTAAGAACAAAAGACGCCGTATTTTAACGACAGCTATATATCCTTATGAATAAAAACAAGAACAACATCACTTCTTAAAGTTGTCTTAGTAGACCAAAAATTCCCTTTTAAGATCTTCATTTCATGTTGTTGAGGATCTAGTGGTTAGAGTTGTTTTGTGTGTGTGTGTGTGTGTTGTTTTTTTTATATTACGCCATAATTATCTCAATTATTTAGTGACTTTGTTAGGAAGAGACGATCTGACTACATAATTGAGACAGGATATGCGGTCGGCAAAAGAAACAATTTCACTAGAAGATTGAGACTGTCACATTTAACTGACTTTGAAGATTCTTCCAAATTAATCTTAAAAGTTAAAAAAAAATACAAAAACAAAAAAACAAAACACACCACTCAGTTTCCTTAAACATGGACGCCACCTGTTGTATGATAAATTACAAACGAATATATATGTAATTATTTTAACGTGTGTGGCCGGAGGTAAAGAATTGCATCTTCATCAGGGACTAATCTCTTTCGTTTTTTCACCTTACCCCTTAGTACAAAGAGAGTCAACGCCAAACACAGTCTTCATTATTTCTGGCAGCTTACTGTTTCTCCGCAAATTGAGCTGTTACTTTGTCGTATAGCAACAGTTTAATACAGTAGAAGTATTATTATACTACTTGGGTGTTACCCGATCTTAACAGTCAGTTAAAATCCAGCGAGGAAGAACAGCGAAGCAGTTAAATAAATATGGCACAAAGCGTTTAGGATTAGAATAATTGTATTTATATCAGGTACCAATATTTGGAAAGAGAACGTAATTTTTGTGTATTTGTCAAGATGATTTTTCCCGTAATCTTATTTTCTTTTTGATTCAAACAGCCAATCAGCTGAAGTCACCTAATAAGCTAGTACGATCAAATAGCAAATAAAATAAAAATTAGTTCTCTGATTAAAATTAGTTCTCCACCAGATGGCCCCAATATTATAGATTACGAACATAATTACTTGTATTTGGAAGCATATTATGCTAGTAATATAATATATTGACAAACAACGATTTGTAATCATAATCAAGTGTTTTTTTTGGGGGGGGCACACTACATGTTTATGAAGTTTTGAACCAGATATTTGTAGGATAATAGATTTATTTCTGTACAACGTTTTGTCTCTAACAGTGAGACTCGATCACCTACAATATTTACGGTTGTTGTTTATTATCAAGCACAAAGGTAAACAAAGGGCTATCTGTGCTCTGCCCACCACGGGTATTGAAACCCAAATTCTAGCGTTGTAAGTCCGCAGATATACCTCTGGGGGGGGAGTTTAAGTTAAAGTACCTTCGTATTGTTCGTAAGTGGGTATCTTTTAAAAAACAAAAACTACATGTTTCGTCAGAATAATGGTAGTGGTCTGTTTTTCTCAAGTTTTCTTGAAAAAAGACAGACCAACATTCTGTCGAAACGTGTAGTATGTCCCCCCCCCAAAAAAAATATACCACATCATTACGCTTATAATTCGTTGTTTGTCAATTTACTATTATAAACGTACTTCCTAAAATAAAAGCAAGATAATAGATATATATTTTTAATTAAAGTAAAATTTGTTTATTGACAACCAGCTTCTTTTTTCTAAAACACATTAAGAAAAGTTCTTGCTGGAATAACTTGTTACTTAGCACAACAATAATTTACTATTTTTAATTTACTGTTTTTGCCAGCAGAGGGCTCGTGTAATGTGGAAAAATGATACTATAAGTGTGACAAGTTGAGGCTAAATGCTTTAATAAGAAACAGTGTTTAAAAGGGATCGATATATAATTTTACTCTTCTGTTTAGACAACTTTCTTTGAACTGTAGTCATATTGCAATTATTGCAATGAGGAACGGTGACGGACGAAGACACAATACTCTTAATAATGCCCGCTATGGCTAATCGGGAAGTCTGCAGGCTTATGACGTTAACATTCGGGTTTCGATACCCGTGGGGGACAAAGCACTGACTGCTCATTGTGTAGTTTTGCGCTTAACAACAACCAATCCAACTAAATCTCAATGATAGATACACAGTAATGCCTTAATATGTAGTTATTATATATCTCGTTTCTTAAAGTGAAACTGATGTGTTGTGCATTTAAGGTCTTTGTGCATCTGTTTCATCTAACCTGTCTGTCTGTCCATCCACCTGTATGTTTGTCTACCTGTCCTTCAGTTCATCTGTTTGCCTGTCTGTCTGTCGATCTGTTCGTCCGTCCTCATATCTGTCTCTTTAGCTTTACAAGTTCTTTGTCATGTATGTGTAAATAAAGAAAACATAGTACTCCTGGCTGATTAAAAATCAACACTAAATTATACAAATATACTGTTCGTGTTTTAATTACAAGTTGTTGGGGAATAACTTCCTGTTAGTTGTTTGTTCCGCTTAAATACAGAAAGAATTAAGGGCCGCTACAGAAGTATTGTAATTAGGATTAAATATCTAGAAATAGCTGATAAAGCCTTAGAACACTATTTTCAACATTTCTTCAGAATGTAACGCTTCGGTTTTTTTCTAAACAGAAGATGCTCTTATCTAATTTCTCTAGTTTTAAAATGAATCGCCTTCTGCGACTTCACCAATGAAGATTTCCCGTACTTGAAGAAATAAACTACTTCCATCACTTCTTCAGGACTTCATTACAGCATGCACTTTGACACTTCAGTCAGCTTAAGCGTCACGACCAGTTTAGAAAATATAAGTACATAAATGACTAAGATGTAGATTATAGGTGTCAGATCTGTGGGCTGTTTTTGTATGTATTTTTATTGTCACCCCGCAATTATCAAATTCTGGAGAGTGAAGGATAAACATTGATAAGGCCTCAAAAACAATGCAGCTACAAACTTTTTATTTTTTTATCTTGAGATACAAAATGAAATTGTGTTTGAAAATTCTTTCTCTGTCTTTTATTTTTTCATATGTTCCATTCAGGTGACTCAAATAATAACTGTGATATTTGATGTAAGCGAATAGAAACTTACAAAATATGTAATATGATACTAAGTAATACAATTTCAAAACAAATGGAAATATTAATAACAATTGATGGGTAAAACGTGTTGTCCATTCCTCACATAACCAAGTAGCACAGTATGCTGCTGCTGCTTCAAACAGGAACATATACACACTCAAATGAAATTATGTGATATATGGCCGCCATTTTTGAAATTACCTATAATTCCACTTTCTTTCTGATTGTTCCACCCAGATTAAAATGTCTCCAATATAATAGGATATGGGTGTAAATATCAACGAACATCTATCAATTCAAATATTGTTATACCCATGACATACATAAAAATGTCAAAATTTACATTTTTCCTCATAATACTCACTTACCCAGCCTCTCCCCGTTCCCCAAGGCTACCATTAGACATTATCCATCATATGTTTTTGTTACTATACAAGTGTAACAATTAGTTTTAAAGTGTTTTTAGCTGGTCCCTCGAGATGAGTAGTAGGCCCGACTCAGCTGATGAAGTATATATATATAAATATATGTGATGTATTTCTATTTCATATTACAATCTATATCTGAGACTTATGGGCATTTTATTTCTAGATTACGATCTATATCTGTGATATGGTTCCACGAAAAGATTGTTAAATTCTGATATTAAACTGACTCTAACAATATAACTGCAAAATATTATTGAGCCTTAAGTTACCGTGCATAAATAAAAGGGTTGTTTGTTCGTATTTTAGCAAAAAACCCACATAATGAGATATCTGTGCTGTTCCCGTCACGGATATCGAACCCTGAATTATACCGTTATCAGATTTCAGGCTTATGTCTAAACCCCTGGGCACATGAAGAACTGGAAGACAATAGATTTATGTTTGTCTTGTAAATATCAGTTGTAACAAGTTAAAATTAAGCAGCAATTAATTATTGTTATTATTATTTTCATTTACATGATATTAGAGCCCAAGGTTACAATATTGTTACGTTGTATATATGTAGCAAGTTATATACATATTTCTTTATAAACAGAAATAACATGGAATTATCTATCCAGCTATAAAACACAATTAGAATAATATAACCTTCTAATCATCACGAAAATGTATACCATAAGCATGTATAACAATACTAATTCCGAAGGTGGGTGTAAATGTATACCGTAAACATGTATAACAATACTAATTCCGGAGGTGGGTGTAAATGTGTATAACAATACTTGTGCATAACAATTTTGGTACAGTCATTAGGATTCAAGGCCAGAAAAGGTCAGCTTTCAGAGAGGTGTGAGGGACTTTGCTGGGACTGTAACAAACCTGGCCACAAGAGAGCTCAATGTCGGCGACTTTAACACAGGGAAGATGCCATGGCAGGAAAGACTGCTTCCCAGAAAGGTTGTTGGAACTATGGAGAGCAAGAACATATGAGGAGGCAGTGTAAGAAGAATACTACCAATAAGTCAGCCTCGGGGAAACCAGTAGTGGTTGGTGTTGAGGGACACCCACCAACCTCCATCATGAAAGTCCCAACAGCTATGTGTAAAATGCCAAGCACACATAGTGTCTACGTGACAGGAAAGCTGGATGGCCCAAAGTGCAACTTTGTCATAGATTCTGCATCTCAGCAAACCTCTGTGAGTATCAAGATGCTAGATCACAAAGGAGTACCAGAAGCCACACAGAAGCTCTGTGTTGTGACAGGACATTATGCAAGGTTGTGGGGACCAGTGTGGGTAACTATTGATCTCATGGGCATAAAAGACAGACACAAAATATACTTGGCTGACATTGAAGACCAATGCATATTAGGGTTGGACTACTTACTACCAAGGAAGTGTGTAGTTAACTTCGATAAAATGACGTTTGGGAACAACAAAGGTCAAATTCCGGTAAGTGTTAAAAGAGAGGTTGGACTAACCAGGTGTCATCCAGCTGAAGTTAAAGTGACTGAACGAGTTGATGATGGTGAAGTGGAACCAAGTATAGATATCCAAGCAGAACAGGAGAAAAGCCAAGATTTGAAGCCAATAATTGATTTTTTACAAGTAAGTGTTTTGTGCCCTGTTTGGGAGAAGGTGTCTAGCTTAAACCCTGTGACTATTGAGCACAATGGGACCAGTTGAAGCTTGAAGATGGCATTTTTCTCTGGAGATGGGAAACTGTAGATGGGCAAGTGACGACCTGGCAAACAATTATACCGAGAAAGTTACGGGAAGTTGTTCTGCATCAATACCATGATAGTTTAATAGGAAAACATCTCGGAGTTAAGAAGACATTGAGTCACCTACAGCAGAGATTTTTCTGGATAGGTATGATGCAAGATGTGGAAGAATGGTGTAGGACCTGCAATACATGTTGTGCTGAAAGGGGACCCAAGCATAATGGACGTGCTCCAATGAAGTTATATCAAGTTGGTGCACCAATGGAAAGAGTAGCCGTTGACATTGCTGGTCCTTTGCCCCATTTGTGTGGTGATGGATTATTTCACCAAGTGGCCTGAGGCGTATGCAATACCAACTCAGGAAGCTACAACTGTAGCTTTGGCTATTAGTGATTTCTTCTTCAGGTTTGGTATGCCATATGAACTGCATTCAGATTAAGGCCGTAACTTTGAATCAACTGTGTTCCATGAATGCTGCAAGTTGTTTGGCATATGAAAGACTAGAACAACGCCACTTCACCCACAGTCTGATGGGATGGTAGAAAAGTACAATTGGACAGGAAAGTTTTGTAATAGCCGCCAAGATGACTGGGATATCTTACTCCATCTACTGTTGATGGACTATAGAACAGCAGAGCATGAAGCCACTGGATACATTCCAACAAAGCTGATGTTTGGTCGGGAACTTCGGTTGCCAATGGATGTGATAACAAGACGCTCACCTTACGAAGAGTTGCCTGAAAATGTGTCAGAGTTCGTGAAAGTGTTATCTGAAAGGATGGATTATATTCATCATCAAATGTGTTCAAACTTCAAAACGTCTGCTGATTCCATGAAGCTATGTTATGATAAGAGATCTACTGAAGTCAGCTTTGTACCAGAAGATAAGGTGTGGTTGTATAATCCCAGGAAGACCAAAGTCTTCTAAGTTGTCTTCTCCATGGAAAAGCTCATATGACATAGTGAATCGTCTCTCAGACGTGACTTTCCGAATAAAATGTGGTCGACGAGGTAAGTCAAAGGTGGTGCATGCCAACAGGCTTTGGCATTATCACAGTCCAGGACATTTTAGTTGGAACGAAGTAAACAATGGAACAAATTACGCTGTTGAAGACGTGTCACCTGAAATTGCCACTGACGAAGAAGAAACTCTACCCGGTTTTGAGAAGGGAAACAGTAATGCCGTTAATGAAGTTACTACCACTGATGTGACTATTACCGATAATAGGATATTTCTTTATGGAGCAGATGAATCCCACGTGAAACAGAAACCAACGAGATGGAGACCAGTATGGAAGAAGATACGTCCCGTAAAATTAAGAGACTTTGTTGAATTTTAAATTTTGTGTTTGTAAATTCTGTACATTTAATTAAGTTATTGTTAATTATCTACTGGTTTAATGTAAGTGGCTATTGTTCGGGACAAACAATACTAAGGAAGGAGTAGTGTTACGACAGCAGAAGTCACGCAACGCTGGTAGCATGCTCGCTGGAGTTTCTCGAATAATCATGATTTTCCTGCCAATTCTAGTTTGTTCCAGGCGCCCTCTTTTTTAATATATAAGCCCGGCAAATAAAGCCAGCAAAAAAAGATAGAATTGCATAGATCGAAGAGATATGCAGATAGATTGAAGAGATAGATAATTGTGTCAAGCAAACAGTAGGCACTGTAAGTAAAGTGTGTGAATCACTGTGATTTATAACGGTTGTTAAGTTTAAAGTGACTGTGGAAATTGTGGGTGCTAAAAATTTGTATCAAGAAAGAATAAACTCTTTTAATTAAGAAAGAATTTGTATCACTGAAGTTCCTCGGAAAGAATTTTTACCGGAAATTAACAAACGAGCAGATACGTAACAATACAATTTCCGTCGTTAGCTTCTTTTGTACTTCCTACTCCTAAACAATACGTTATTATATTACATTTCATGAAACCTAATCTTCAAATGAAACGTGTTTTAAATAAGAATTAAAAATTATATTCTAGAGCTGTATATGTTGGTATGGATGTGACCAGCTATTAAGTTTTATTATGATTTTCCCCGCTGGACACGTCAAGTCTTCGGACTTACAATGCTAAAATCCATGATTTGAATCAACAAGGTGAACACAGCAGATAGCCCAATGTGGCTTTGCTCTAAAACAAAATCAAACAATTATATTCTGGTTTAATTAGACGTGCTTTCTCTACAGTTATGATGTGTCTAGAGCCGGCTAATTCTACGCTAAGTCCCAAGCCAGTATCTCTTGTAATCACGTGTCAAAGGCCATGTTTGTTTGTTGACTTGCATTCAAAATTTTATTGAATTACTATTTTATGAATTTATATTAATAAGTTTGGTATCAAATTGTAAATTGTAATCCAAATTTTAGCATTATGCATTAGTTAATTTCTTAATTTAAAAGTAAATATTATATTTAAAAAAATTATTTTTGTGTGTCACCTGGTATGTTGAATGCAGCACTGGTTCAAATTAGATGTTTGTGATGTCAAAATACAAAATATACAGTTTCATACGAATTAGGAACTCAAACTATCGATACTGACAAGCTATAATATAAAATAAGAACGTCTTATTTTTTCTATTTCCTAAGATATCGCTCCTGTACTGAATGAAACACAGTGGCCCCTCCGCCCACCTCTTTCCCTTTTTGAAACGTCCCTTATATACACTTACTTCTGTATATGACATGAATAACCAATCAAATGCTCAGAGTATCCCATAGTGGTTTTCTCGGTCATTTTGATGTGTTATTGTGCTAATTTCATTCTTTTCACACAAGATTTCAAATGATGAGGTAAGTCTTTAGTGAGCTCGAAATTTCATATTTTCTAGAACCAAACACAGCTTAGTTACTTAGCTTGATAAATTATAGTGGAATTCTATGTTATCGATATAGTAATTTATCATTTTTGGTCAATTAAAATGTATATATAAAACCTAAAAAAAATATTTTACATCCTCCACGTGGGAAATTTCCTAAGGCTTAGCAGCCTACGACAAGTGGCAAACGATTACAAAGGCTGTAACTAGAAGAGATAATTGTTTGCTTTACTTCTTTATTTAATGTTTTAAGAAAAATAAGTTCAAGAGCTTATTTATGAATATAAATAATGTATATACATATATAATGTATAATAGTTGAAATGCGACTGTATTTTACAAAACTAAAACACAGTCAAGACAGGTCACTTTGTAAAAACTAAATTTTTTAAACATTTTTAATTATTTTTAATCTTAATATCAAAATTGCTTTGCATGTTGGATAGTCAACATTCTGAAAGAAAAGGGTTTACGAGAAAATCTTTAATTAAAAAATCTTATTACTTAATTTAAAAACCTGATATTTTGTCTACGAAAACCTTGTAATGTTTACCAATAACATGCAACATTTTGTAAAGATGTGCTTACATTATGAAAAAATCATACTAAAATTACTCTCATTGATACTTTCATGGTTACGAGCTGGGTGAATTCCACCCAGCCCGTAATATAAGGGTTAAACCTGAAATACCCGTTTTACTTAGGAGCGTCGACTCTTCAATCACGCCCTAAGAAATTCAGCACTCACTTGAAGCAGCCATCACTGTAAACTTCGCGCAGTACACCGGGTTCGTTCCAGAGCAACAGGCCACATCACCCAATTTATTAAACTTGTAACCATATCGAAACATGTAGCTAATTACACTTTATCTAATGGTTGTTTTTACCATTTCTTTAATTTCAGAGCCGAACGCCCTCGTCGACGAGCTTCTCAACCTTTCAACAAGGCCAGCAAGCCCTCTTCACGTCAGACTCAACCATCGACGCCTCATACAGTGCCACCAGCTTCTAATGTAGCTATAGCTCGAGGACATCGCTACCCAGACAGTTGCAGCTGACAGCCAGCTAACACCACTGCCAAGTTTATTCAGAGTCCATGCACGTTTATCAACAATTCGCGAGCTTTACGTTTACACCTCACCGTTCAAACTTAGTAGGTCACTTAAAGTTTTACTCACTCTTGTAAATTTTCTGAATACACTTTAGAATAACTCTTAATTCTGCGAATGGGGTGAAAAGAAATTGAAGTTTCTGAGCGCCTCTGGTTGTCACTTTAAAACCATAATACCTGTCAAGTCGATACGATACAACCAGTTCAGTTGTAAGGGCTAATATGTTGATATGGGTGGTATCAGTTTAGTTGTAAAAGTTTATATTCTGGTAATGGTGATACCGTATGGGTGGTATCGATTTAGTTCTAAGGGTATATAAGCTGGTATGGGTGATACCAGTTTAGTTGTAAAGGTTTATAACCTGGTATAGATGGGCGAGGCCAATAGAGTCCTAATGGTGGTATAGGGCAGGCCAATTTAGCTCTACAATAGATTTCTCATCCCCACCAAAAAAAATAATATGTTTTTCAACCAACTAAAGCTTTATTAAATTATTTGTTTATAATTATTTTAAAATTACAATTCGCACAAGCAAATAAAATATATTTTGCTGCAAAATTAAGTACTGAAGAAGTATTTGAATACTTCAAATCTTATACATCATTGTAAAGAAGTCCATTCACCCCTAGGCCTTTAGATTTTTGTTTGCTCTTGTATGTCTTTCTTAATGGTAGGTTTATAGGAAAGTAATCACGAAAGACTATGGAAGAACGAGGGAAGACTTGCCTGAAATTTGTTCTGGTTCTTTCTCTCCACGAGGCTACTAGCTAGGTTCGATGGTTTCTCGAGCAGATTATACTAAATAAACCGATAATATACATACATATATAGCATAATATTGCCAAAGGCAACATGGAAAGGAATAAATCGTTGGTTTCCTACTTGTCATGCTTGCTCATGCCAAAGGAGCTTTACTTGAAACTAACGTTGAAGATGAAATTGTAAAACTGATAGAATATTAAGAATTCAGAGATTTTTTCTGTAGTTTTATAACTACATTTAAGAATTGAAAATTTTCAATTAAACTAGTTATTCTCAGTAGTTTGACATAAGACATTATTAGGCTTTGAAGTAATTACGTTTGAAATATATAATTTTTTTAATGAGAACACTGTCATGATAAGTATTATGATTAGCGCTAAAAAACAAAACTTCATTACAGTTACATCAGCCTACAAAATATGCATTACACACAAAACGAGAAACATTGTTATTTAAGAAGAGTACTTATTTTTACCTTATGATCGTTTTTATAGGTGTTGTTTTCTGCTGTGTTTGTAGAACCTGCGAGAAACTTGCCCCCCAGTGGCACAGCGATATGTCTGCGGACTTACGACGCTAAAATCCGGGTTTCGATACCCGTGGTGGGCAGAGCACAGGTAGCCCATTGTGTAACTTTGTGCTTAATTACAAACAAACAAACTTATAGTTTTCATTTATATATTACATGTGTTTCTATAGCAGGACAGTATTACTTACACATTTAACATACTACTGGAAAGTTTTTATCACATCTAGTATATCATTTTCGTAAATAGTAAACCAGACAGTTGATTGTATTTTAATGAATTTGTATGCATTGAACGTACTGATTTTGGTTTTTGTTTCTATATTTAATCGCCACCCAGTGGCACAGCGGTATGTCTGCTGATTTACAATGCTAGAAAACGGGTTTCGATACCCATGGTGGGCAGAGCACAAATAGCCCATTGTGTAGCTTTGTGCTTATCTTAAAAAACAAATTGATATATTTATTCATACTATTTTTTTACATTCCCTGATATTTTATATGTAAAATATTTACGGTTAGTTCATTTATATAATTATTATATATCATCTATTCGTCATGAAAAGGATGTTTATTTAAATCTCTAACTAATGTAGAATAATTTAACATACAAACTTACTGCTTACTTTATAAATGTACACTGAGTGGTCACAAGTAAATAGACACCCAATGTTTCGTCATTTAACTGATTTATGCTAACTAATTTGTGTTCACAGAGCACTATATAAATGAAAATAGTCCGCACTATAATTATCTTGTGCTACAACATGCCTAGAACTCGAGGTTCTCTCGAATTGTCAGATTTTGTTAGAGGAAGGACAGTTGGTCAAGCAGATGGTGGAATAAGTCAGCGGCAAATTTCGCAGAATTTGGGAATCCCGCTTTCGACAGTCAACATAATCATCGTGCAGTTCAGAAAACATTGCAAGAAAACAACTGAGCAACGTTCAGGACGTCCTGGTCCATCGGAGAGGACAAAAAGGGCTATCAAGAGGAGCATCGAAATGGATCCCA
>NW_013666659.1:192344-193404 GCF_000517525.1 Limulus polyphemus | reverse complement strand
CAACATAAATTTTGCGAAATACGTCGACATATTGGAGGAAGGGGTCTTGCCAGTTTATTCCTCTGGTTTCGTGGACAAGAACACACTGCTAGAAACACCCAAAAGTGGCAGGAAGAAAATGGTTTCCAGAAGTTGCCCTGGCCGAGCCAATCTCCTGACATGAACCCCATCGAAAACCTTTGGGTCATACTTGACCGGCAAGTCAAGAAACGACCAAAAAAATCAGCCTCGAAGAGCGATCTACTCCAAGTTTTGAAGGAAGAGTGGGCGAAAATTCCACAATCTAAAATTTACGAGACGATTCTCACGATGCCCCAAAGGATCAACAAACTCCACGAAGCGAAAGGAAGATCAACTAGATATTAATTAAATTATGGATATATCAATTCATGTGAATATGACTGAAAAATGTAATTTTTTCTGAAATTGTGGTGTCTATTTACTTGTGACCACGCTGTGTATATACACATATAACATATGTATCACTAGTTATAATGTTTAACTTTATGGATTAAACATATTCTTATGTTAACCCTCTATGTATATAGCTCTGTTTTCATTCATATTTCTGATTTTAACATCTGGTTAATAAACTCTGTAGAAAATCATTTTGTTCCAACTAAATGTAATAAATGAATTACTTACAATTTAACCAATCACTTTACTATCGTAGAAATTATTTAAAATAACAACACTTGTTGTAGGGGTTATTTCTTAGTCAAGGCATATATTTGCCCATTGCTACACATTATATATAGATAATTTAGTTACACGGAAACTATAAATACTCACTATATTCTCGAACAAACCTCCATGATATTATCCAGCTGCAGCTTAACATTTTACATCTCGAACTAATGCGATCAAATAATCAATAGCTACAGAAAATCATCATAAACTGTATCAGCTAGCTACTAGCTATGTTTGTCATCATTACAATATATAAAGTTAACTATATATTAAATAATCCTTTCCCCATAGTTGAGCATAAAGAAGCCAGAAAACAAAGTACATAAAAAATTGGGAATTTAAAAACATGGAAATAGGAATCGTAAGAAAA
>NW_013666659.1:179740-191395 GCF_000517525.1 Limulus polyphemus | reverse complement strand
GGTGTGCTTCTTTGAAACAGATCAACGCTTTCTTCAGACGATTTCTCTGTACTTGGTATAGAGTCATACCTCGTCATGTGCCAGAAGTTATAGGAGATCAAATTGTCCAACCGTCCAGAAATGTTACGAAGCAAACGGACATTGCCAGAACAGTATGGTATCTCCACGTGTACTGTATCCAGAATCTTGAAACGTCATTGGACAACAGGAATCGTTGTTCTAAGAAAGGATACTGGTAGACGCCGAAAAAACTACTGCCTGAGACGACTGTGTTTTGATCAGGTTAACACATTAAAGTCAAAAGAAGTCTTGCAACACCTTACGACAGGACTGGCATGAACACATTCTTTTCAGGATACTCAGAAGAACTGTGAATAGGAGACTGACCAAACAAGGTTATTTTGCAAGAAGAGTTATCTGCAAACCAATATTAACCAGAATTGAAACCGTCACTGTGTTACTTCGGTAAGACATCATGCCAACTTACAGTGGGAACACTGGCGACGTGTCATCTTTTCAAATGAGTCCTGTTTCCGGCTTGTTAAAGTTTGCCTGGAGAACATTTGAGTGAAGACTGTCTTTTCCACAGGGAACACGTAGGAGATAGTGCAGTACACGCTTCGGCAGCTATTCATCATGGTGGAAAAACTGCTCTTCATATCTTCCAGGAAAAGATCAATGGTTCCTCCTACAGGCATCACATTGAGAGTATATTTCTGCCATATTCTAGGGCAAGGATTGGCAATAGCTTTGTGTTCCAGAATGACAATGCCACGGCCCACATTGAGAACATTGTATAGGATTATCTCAACTAGGAGGACGTCACAAGATTGTCATAGCCAGAAAAGTTTCCAGATTTGTAATCCCACTGAGAAATGTTGGGCAGAAATAAGCTTGTACGTTTAATGATTTATTCAGGTCGGCTGTTTTAAAGCTAGACAGACTGATCGTCTATCATGTTATATATATATACATAAGTTAGAAAAACTGGCGAACGAATATTCCACTCTGGGATCGAATGACCACAGCATCAATCAGAAAAAATTACATTAGTAATTGTTAACATGGGATCTCTTCCTCAACCAGAAGTGAAGTAGTGTTTCTTCAAGTGGCAGAACAAGGAACAAGAAAATGTGGTCATTATTTCTTAAAGAAGTTGACATCGTTTGAAAGTTCGAAGTGTAATGTATCCGAATATGGAATACATACAGTATTGAAGCATTTCAGTCAGGAGTAATAGGCAGTCAAAGATACACGAGTATTCTAACCCCTCCAACGTTTTCACTGTCATGGTTTGGAAATTCTAAAATATCTTGTTGTGCCACTTTCAACCATCGAGATTGATTTCTCTACGTGGTGAGTGGACGTCTCAGGGAAGGTTCTGTATTTTCAGTTTACCTTTTCTGAGATCTGAACGTCCACCCACGTGTTTTCCGTGCAGGGGAGAAGATCCTGGTGATTGAGGGGTGTCAGTAGCACTATAACACACCACATTGGCCTTGAATTCTTGTAGACGGGTGGCCTTGAGATGGCTTCCTCAGGGTCAGTTGGCTGATCCTGTTGGGCCAGGGTCAACTACGTATCAGTGTTGGGCATTCTCAATGGGTGTTGTTCACATTGTGTCCGATGCTGGTGTTTGTTTATAGTGCTCCAATGTCCTTGTTTGGCATTTTAGTGCATCCCCTCGTATGACCAAATGGTGGGTGCGGTCAGTGGGCATTGAATCATTTTCTCTTTCTTATGGATCCTCCACTCCACAAAAAAATAGAAAAGAAAACAATTAATAGGTAAGAAACCACGTATGGTGGACTCTATTCCACAGTCATCACCCAAATCAATTCCTGTACCTCGTTTTCTAGTTTCACATTCTTTGCCTGAGAAATCGTTAGGGCAAATGTCTCCCTTTTTCATCCAGAAGGGATTAAAGGGGATTGCTGTCTCTCCAACTTCAGCCAAGAAGTTATGTTCTGGTGACATTTTGGTTGAAACATCTATATCACACTATAGTAAGCTCCTCCTGAGGTCAAAGGTCATTGGGACATACCTATTGAGGAGCTATGGAGTTTCAGCTGTGTGACGCATCTCCACTCAAAATAATGGAATAGTGCAGCCTACATTGTTCTAGTTTTGACATTTACAACGCCACGTCCACCTGCCTCTGTCAAGGCAGGTTATCTTAACTGTAAGGTATGGCCATATATTTCTAACCCTTTCAGATGTGTCCAGTGTTAGCGATTGAGACATTCAAAGCCATCTTGTCGTGGTTCTTTAAACTATGGCATCTACGAATGTCAACTGGACCCACAACTGTGGTGGTTCCTACCTCTCTTATTATCATTCTTGCCTTAAGTGGGTGGAGGAAAAAGAGATACAATGTTTAGTTACGTACTGTCAATAACATTTTTTACCACGAGGCTCGGAAGTTATTGTCCCTACTTCATCTCAGACATATGCTGCTGCACTACGTTCCACTGCTACAGTTGGAGTGCAAACAGATCTTTCTGTGCGTCCAACAGAGTCCTTCTCTCATCATGTAAAGAGTCTTTTACTTTAGGTGGATGCCAGAACTGACAAGTATACGTCTATTCCTGTCTCTGCCTACACCATTTCTTCCAGTGATTGCTCAGTTCCATCTCCTTTAGCCCCAAGATACAGAACTATTATTCATTCAAGCCCTCAGTCACTAGAATCTCTTTCTACAGACAGATATCTGCCCAATCGACCCAGAGCAGGTTCCATGGGCGTCGATAGATCTCTTTCTGGTAAAGAAAAACACTGTTGTCACAAGCATAAGGGTTCTCCGCCCAGTTCACCTCCATCAACTAAAAATGTCCACTTTGATACAGTGGAACTATCGAGGTTTCAGTTCTGAAACATTCCTGAGACCTTCTGATACTGTCACCTTTCGGCAGTTGTCTTCATACCGGAATGACAGGTTTTGTGATGGAGGTGTGGCACTGCTTGTTGACCAGCATGTACCCACCTTTGCTGTGCTGCTCGATACACCCTTGGAGGCCGTAGCCATCTGTATTTCTGTGGGTCATACCATCACTGTTTGTTCTCCCTACCTGTCTCCAGGAGAGACTTGCGATAAATCAGACCATGATGGTCTTGTAGAACAGTTGCCGTTTCCCCTTTTCATCTTGTGAGACTTTAATGGACAAAGTCTACTTTGAAGTGGTGCTGATATGGATGGGAAAGGTCGTTCTATGGAATGTATGCTCTCAGATCACAGCTTTTCTCTCTTCAATACTGGTTCTTTCGCCTATTTTCATGCACATAGTCAGTCCTTTACTGCTATAAATATGTCTACCTGTTCCACTTCACATTTTTCTTATCTTTCCTGGAGGGTTGACAGTGGCCCACGGGGCAGTGATTACTTTCCCATTGTTTTGAGGGAGATTGTCCGTGGTTGATGTCACCCGACCCGAGTGCCACAATGGAAGTTGGAGCATGCTGACTGGCCCTCCTTCACCTCTCTTTCGGAATTCGATCCTGCTGTCATCAATATTCCATCTATTAATGACTGCATGGAAACAGTAACTGATTGTATAATTCAAGTAGCTGTTCATTCTATTCCCAAAACCTCGACACGTTTCCCACAGTATCCTCGTCAATGGTGGTCGCCTGCCTTCCAGCAGGCATGGAATTTAATGCTCATCTTGTGTTGTCCCTTGAAGTAATAAACCTACTCTCCAAGAAGCAGTGTGATTTCTGCAGATTGTGATTCGCTATAGACCATCTGATTCGACTTTTAACGTCAATCAGGGAGCCTTTCTCAAAAAGGAACACCTGTATCTATCTATCTTGTGTCTTCCTGAGAAGGCTTATGACACCATATGGAGGTTTAGCATATTACAGAACCTCCATTCATTTGAATTGTGTGGCTATTTTACCATTTTTATCCATAATGTTTAGCACATTCCAGATCCGTGTGAGATCATCACTGTCCCATTTTGTTCTACAGGAGCTCAAAGTAGTTCTGGATTGTGTCTTAAGTGTAACAGGTTTTACCTTTAAGATCACTGCTATCACTGAGAATCTAAATCCTGCAGTTGCAAACAGCCGCTTTTAGATTTCTTTCAGATTTTATGTAGGCCACTGAAGATGTGGTAAATTAAATGGTTTTTCTAATCTGACCTCAATAAATTTTGCGAGTAGACCACTGTAAACTGCTTCAAATTTTCATCGTTTAAACGTCTTTGCATGCAATTCTGCCATCAGTAGAGATTGTTCTCTGATCCTGTGCTTCATACGTGTCTCACGAGACACAGCATAAAGTGCTCATAGGCAATGACATTCACATGTCCTTTCTTCCAGCTACTGAGGAGTGAATAAACATTCTAGGCTCATGCCCTTAATTTACCTAAGCTGGAGTATTTAAAAACTATTTTGCCAGGGATTCTGCATTGAGGATGTTGTAGTCTATGTAGAGGCTTTGGCCCTGTATAGAATTTTCCACATTTCTTCAGTTTACATCAGTTAGAACGTTCTTTACAATATGTCGTAAAACTCCGATTACTGCCATAACATTCCACTTAACAAAACGTCTTCATACCTCCATGTGCCCTGCTCTTTACGAATAGACAGTCTGCTATGACAACCTTTGTCCTTAATATCAGGAAAGTAGACTGAAACAGGTCTGACTCTGTCTGGCATTACTGTATCTGACAATATGCTTATACTACCATGATTTGTTACTATTCCCACTTGTTATCTTTATTTAAGTCACCTGAAGAAGTTGAACACTTCTGATTAGAAGTACTGATTTCTCTTTAATGAAAACCTTTGAAGTCATGCGTTTATTCTAGTTTTTACAGATGGTTGAAAATCGGGTAATTCTATATCTCTCCCATGTTTTACTGCTGAGTTGTATTCAATCTCTCATGCTCTGGATTATATAGAAGCTTAGTGGTATACTAATTCTACCATCAATGCTGATTCACTTAGTTCTTTAATTCCTTAATGTTAGTTCTCATCCAGTTGTTTTGGATATTCATAAAAGACTGTCACATTTCTCCCTATCTCTGACCAGTTTTTAAAGATTCCTGGCTTTGCTGGAATCCATGAAACCTGTAGCAAACCACTCTTTACTAGTGATTGCACACCCTCGCCCAATCCATATTTGGATATCAAGCATATCAGGAAGACAAGGATTAGAATCACGTAAAATAAAGTTATAAAGGAATCATATTTATCACTTTGTGTACTGAGCATCACGTAGAATACAGTACAGCTAGATGATAACTATTATTAACAGTTTGTGTGCTTAGAATGATGTAAAATACAACTATCTTTCCTACTTTGACACGTGTTATTTCTGTTGTGAATACAAGGGTAGTATGTTTTTTTGCTATGTGTAGATTCAACATTTAAGATAAACGATAAAATTCTTAATACCTTTAGAACCTTATATATTTGGATTGAACAAAAGTACAACATTCTACATTTTATAACATTAACAATAAGTTATATGCTAATCCAACTACGTTGGTTTCAAGCCTCAGTTTATGGGTAAGAGGGCTTTGTTTTATACGGAGGTTTCTTTTGTCATTCGCCTTAGGTAATATCCTAAAGAAATTAAATGTGATGACAACGTAGCAACCTCATACTGGAATTGATGTGTGATCTGAATTTTGAATGTTCTTTTATACGTGTTAGTAGTCGGTTCAACACATAACTTAGCGATTAGATTACAAAATGCATAACTTTGTAGTTTTATCCATTTATTTACTTTTATTTAAAAACTGAAACAGTCGTTAAGGTTCCTATTACTTTTATAACTTTATATATTAACCAAGCACTTGAAATAACCGGAAAAAACATTTTATTAACCTCTAGAACTTTATACATATTAACCGAGCACTTGAAATAACCGGAAAATATTTGATTAACCTCTAGAGTTTTATATATGGATTGAATATTTGAAATCATCGGTAAAATTCTTATTACATCTGGCCTGGTCGTTAGGGCTCTCGACTTGGAAGCTGCGGGTTCGAATCCCTGTCACACCGAACTGGCTCGTCCTTTTCTCAAATTAGTATAAAACATAATTTGAGAACAAATCAATTGCGTTATCATTTTTAATTTTCCTTCTTATTTCTTAGGTGTGAAATTTTCAATCGTAATGTCCACAATAATACAAATACTGCTACTTGACACAAAACATCCCAGTGAAACATAGAGTATTAGGTGACAAGATAATTAAACTTATTTACCTCATTACGTTCTTTCTCTTGATGGGTCTTCTGTCGACAGTTTCATTAAGATTCAGTTCCCACTCAACAAATTACAGTGTCTATTGCTCTTAGACACCGTTGTATCGACAAATGAATAAACTAGCAGGAAGGCAGTTTGTCAACACCACCCACCGTCAGCTCTTGGGGTATTGTTTTACCAACGAATAGTGCGAATGACCGTCACATTATAACGCCCCCACGGCTGAAAAACTTCGTTACTGGTTCGTTATTTATGTGTTACATAAAGTGGAAGTAAGAACGTCGTTACAAATTTACTAAGATATGTTATAAGATATATTGATATGAGTTATAAGAATTTATTGTAGTTACTTTTATCAACATATAAATAAAGAGTCGTGAAAGAATGATATCTAAAATCATTATATCAATTAGAAGAAGGTTACTATCAATAGAGTTCAACAAAAAATGGATTAATGTCTCAAATGCGGTATCTCAGAGCTGTATGTTGGGATCTTTGCTCTTTTTGATTTACAGGATGACAAAAGTAAACGAAGGGTCAATAAGTTACTGAAAGTTACTGATGATTTTAAGGTCATGGGTATTGCTGTTTCGAAGATAATGCTTTACAAAAGGGTTTGGACCATTTGGAGAGTTGGGTGAATAAACGGTAGATAGCTTTTAGATATATGGGATACCATAATTTGAAGTATGAGTGTAATTTTAATGGGAATAACTTTAACAGTGTTGTGGAAGAAAAGGATGCTGGTGTGCTGGTTGATCATTAAGTCACCCAACCAATGTGCTGTTGCTAGTGGTAGGGCAAATTGAATTTTAGGTTGTATCTACAGAAATATTTAATATAAGTCTAAAAAGTTTATTGGTTAGGCCACATTTGGAGCATTTTGCTCAGTCTTGAGCTCCTTACCTTAGGAAGAACATTGAATTGTTGGAAAGGGTTCAGAAAATGGCTAATAGGATGATACCTGTGATGGAAAGGTTGTCATAAGAGGATAAATTAAAATCTCTGAAATTGTTTTCTCTCGAAAAAGAAGAGTTAGAGGGGATCTTCTTGCGGTGTTTAAGATTGTTAAGGGAATTGATAGTATTAACGCATCATCTTTTTCATACTTAATATGAGAATTGTAGGCCTAGGGAACATAAATATAAATTTTGGCAGAGTAGGAATGATCTTCAGCTCAGACAGTTTTATTTTTTCTAACAGGGTGGTTAGCTTTTGGAATGGGTTGCCTTCATACGTGATGGATACAGTAATATTAGGAGGAATGCTTGATAAATATTTGAATGATCAGGACTGGATACGAGTTTTTTTTTTGTTGTTGTTTGTTTTTGTTTTTGATTAGGACAGACTTGATGGACCAACAGGCACTTGTTGTCCCTTAAATATTATGTAAGCAGCTTGATTTCGAAATAGGTTGCCTTCAAGACGTGGTGGATACAGTAATATTAGGGGAATGCTTGATAAATAATTTGTAATAGATCAGGACTGGATACGAGTTGTTTTTTTGTTGTTGTTGTTTTTGTTTTTGATAGGACAGACTTGATGGACCAACAGGCACTTGTTGTCCCTTAAATATTATGTAACATAGTTGTTTCACATCTTCTATCCAGAAAAGAAAGGAATATCAACAAATATACTATGAACAACATTTTAAGCAGATGTTAACGAATCTGAAGAACTAACTTCCAAGTTTACAAGCTATAACTGACAATATGTTATGTGACAGACCGAGTTGATGGTTAGCCTAAAATATCGTACTGTACTTCTGAAGATAGTTTCAAAATATCTGAACTATCAACACTACTATCAAAATAGATCAGGATTAGAATTACTATTAAGGCTTGGAGGAGCTAATGTTACAAGTATGTATACACTATTTTGTTTAGAGAAAGTAAAGAACACTCTAGAGTGAAGCGTGAGAAAATCTGCAATTTCATTTAAGTTGTCAGGATAGTTGAAATGTAAGAAACATTGCACCCTCTATTCCATGCTAAGTTTGATAGACATAACTTTCTTTCTTCACTGCTACGTTTGACAAGCATATTTTCCTCTCTCTATTCTTCTTTTGACAGACATAATTTTCTGCCTTCCCTGCTACGTTTGACAGACATATTTTAATTTCTTCGCTGATACAATTTTCTAAAGTGAGTTGCATTAGGTTCATAAACGTCACGATAGCTTGCAGCTTTTTAATTATGTCGCCGGGAAATAGACTATATCTTTTGCTTATTCGTTTTTCTTTATAATCGTGTTTCTCAATAGCTATCCGCTTACAATGTTCTTAATATTCCCTAATTGCATTAAAATAAAAGGGGAAGAATGGAAACCACTTTCAAAAATATTTAAATAAATCCATACTTGAATATTAATATTTTTTCTCAATAATTTCTAACTGAAATTTGATAAAATACAGTTAACAAAATATTTTTAACTGACAATGTTTATGTAATATACGATTAAGTAGGATTTTTACCTGTTAGTATCAAGATAATATCCCCTAATGGAGTAGCGGTAAGTTACGGACTTACAACGCTAAAATTGGAAGTTCGATTCCCTGCGGTGGACATAGCAGATAGCTCAATGTGGCTTTCCTCTAAAACAAACAATCTAGCTAATATATGGTTGTTTTACGTAAAATTTTCTTATGTAAGTTTAAACTAAGTTATTGTACCAGACATTTTGTAGTAGTGGTTAACTAGTTAGTTTCTTTGTAGATAGGCACAAAACTAGATGGTTTGTTTCAAAGCTACACAATGGGCTATCTGTGCTCTGCCCACCACGGGTATCGAAACCCGGATTTTAGCGTTGTAAGTCTGCAGACATACCGCTGTACCACTGGGGGGCACACAAAACTATACAACGAGTTATCTATGCTGTGCACACCACAGGTATCGAAGCCCGGTTTGTAGCGTTATAAGCCTTCAAGCTTATCGCTGTGAATATTTTACTAGGGTATTTCACATCAGACAAACCTTACCTGAAAATGTTTATTTATTTAATTGTTTTCCAAACTACACAACTAACTCCAAGTAAAGAGTCAGTTAAGTTAAACAAACATAACTATGCAAAAATAAGCAGATACGTTTCCAAGACAGTAATAAAAAGTATTCTTAAAATGGGCTTTAAGAAAATAAAGCATTAAACTTCCTTAAAGTATTCTTTGTATGTAACTTCCCTAAACAATATGGAACCTACCGGAACTGAAAACATGAAATCTCAGTCACTATGCAAAGAAAATATATTCGCTTAGTTTATTGTTTGTTAATCGTTTACGGGTATAGAATGTGTAGAATGATAGAGCGCAGTACTGGTAGAACAATAGAAAATAGTACAGGTATAATAATAGAGAACAGTACTGCTAGAACAATAGAAAATAATACGGGTAGAATAATAAGATATCATAACATTAAAGAACAGGAGGGGCCTTTTGGTTAATCTAAACTGTTCTATCAAGTAAATTAAACTAAACCCTTAAAAAAACTTGAAATCAGCCCTAATTATTTAAATATATATTGAGCTTTCTCTTAAACTCTCTTATCTGCATCCACCTCATCCGAAGGCAACTTGTTCCAGAGGCCGAACACCGTGTTAAAAAATAAATAAAGCTGTCTTAGCTGAAGATTACTTCGTCCCTGTATGAACTTTTGTGTCCCCTAGGCTTACCATTATTACCATTAAATATTAAAAAAAAAAAGATGATGCATCATCAGCACTACCAATTCCTTTAACAATCTTAAACACCTCAAGAAGATCTCCCTGACTCTTCTTTTTCAAGAGAAAACAACTTCAGAGATTTTAACTTATCCTCGTATGACAACCTTTTCATTCTAGGCACCATCCTAGTAACCATTTTCTGAACCCTTCACAACAATTCAATTCTCTGTCTAATTTAGGGATCCCAAGAATAAATATAATACTACAAATGTGGCCTGACTACTGACCTATACAGCGACATATAAGCTTTTTCAGACTTATATTGGAATATATATAATACTTATGTAGATACAACCTAAAATACTATTTGCCCTCCTACTAGCAACAGCACACTGCATGGTTGGCTTAAGAGAATGATCAACCAGAACACCAATATATTTTTCTTTCATAAGATTATGAAATTGTACACAATTGTACTCATAGTTCAAATTATGATACATTTATTATCTTGAATTTATTATAATTAAAAGTCCACTGCCATTTATTCTTCTAACTCACCAAATAATCCAAGTATTTTTGTAAGGCATCACAGTCAGCAACACCTAAAACTTTAATGCCATCAACAGATTTAAGTAATCTATTGACCATTCCTTTGTCTATGTCACTGATGTAAATCACTAAGAGCAAAAGTCCTAACACTGAATCTTGAAGTAGCGCACTTGTAACATTAATCCAGATTAACTGAACTCTATTTATAATAATCCTTTGCTTTTTTCTAACTAGCTAGTGTTCTATCAAGTGAGCCAACCTATATCATACACCTACAAAGATACTTTTTCTAACAAGCCTTTTATGTGGGACCTTGTCAAATACTTTCTTAAAATCAAGACAGACCATATCCATACCCGTACCCTCATCTTCATAAGTTGTAACATATTCAAAGAATGTTAGTAGATTAGTTATGCAATATTTTCCCTAGTAAAATAATGCTGACTATCCAACAGAACCTTACATTTTGTTAAATGACCTTGCAAAGCATCTTTTATCAAACTTTTAAAAACTTTCCCATTACTGACATAAAACTAATAAGCCTATAATTACTTGGGCAATATTAACACCTCCATTGAAATGAGGAGTAACCTTAATATACTATAGGTACAATAATAGAATATAGTACACGTAGAATACCACAAATGCCAGTTCACCTTTTTCAGAAAAAATGGAAATGAAATTATTTTCTACAACAGACTATTATTTTTCTTGGTGAAAACGAACTTTAAGTTACAGTTACAGAAACAGTGAAATAATTATTATTTTTTTATGTGTGGATTATTAGTTATAGAAACTGAAAGAATTGTATTTTTTATGTGTGGATTATTAGTTATAGAAACTGAAAGAATTGTATTTTCTATGTGTGGATTATTAGTTATAGAAACTGAAAGAATTGTATTTTTTATGTGTGGGTTATTAGTTATAGAAACTGAAAGAATTGATTTTTATGTGTGGATTATTAGTTATAGAAACTGAAAGAATTGATTTTTATGTGTGGATTATTAGTTATAGAAACTGAAAGAATTGATTTTTTAAGTGTGGATTATTAGTTATAGAAACTGAAAGAATTGTGTTTTTATGTGTGGATTATTAGTTATAGAAACTGAAAGAATTGCGTTTTTCTGTGTGGATTATTAGTTATAGAAACTGAAAGAATTGATTTTTATGTGTGGATTATTAGTTATAGAAACTGAAAGAATTGTATTTTTCTGTGTGGATTATTAGTTATAG
>NW_013666659.1:175593-179298 GCF_000517525.1 Limulus polyphemus | reverse complement strand
ACTGCTTTATGGGGCTCACTTGAATGTCTTACTTAAAGTAATTTCTACATGCTTTCTGGGACTCACTTAAAATTCTTGTTGAACATAATCACTGGCTTGTTTCCGTGACAAGAGTTATCTTTCTCTCCACTGCACTTTCCTGTCTTTTCTCTGTCTTTCAGTATTATGACTTTGTATGAGTTATATAACTATGAGACTGTCCTGAAGAAATGAGATACATCTTTCAGTGTAATTCAATCTAATTCATCTAATTAGTGACGCGCATGAATGGATTAACGAGATTCCCACTGTCCCTATCTACTTTCTAGCGAAACCACAGCCAAGGGTTACATTGGTGTATATGGTGAATATATTTTAATACGAAATAACTGGTAGTATAAGTGAACTGCAGATTGTACTTTAAGAGCTGATAATTTTCCGATTTTATGAAATTTCTTTATACAGTAATCGGTCTTTATAAATAAAATAATATATACCCGTCGAAGAAAACTGAAATATTCACGTAACTCAGTTTTAGGTTTTTAGAGATGTGTTACATACTGTACTAAATATTGTCTGTCGGTTAGGGAACCACTAGACTCGCAGCTTGAGGGTCGCGGTTTCTAATTCAATTACCGAACATACTCGCCCTTTCAGCCGTAGGATCGTTATATTGTTACAGTAAATCCCACTAGTCGTTGGTAAAGAGTAGCCCAAGAGTTGGCGGAGAATGATGATGACTAGCTGGTTTTCCTGTAGTCTATCACCTCAAAATTTGGGACGGCTAACGCAAGTAGCTTTGCGCGAAATTCAAAGCAATAAACATTAAATACCAAATTTTTCCAATCTAAATCAATCTCTTCGTAAGTTCCATTGAAACAGCACCTTGAAGACACCAAGTGTTAAACCAGTATTCCACCGGTTGGCGTTGTGTGTGTGTTTAGATAACACAGTCTAGACAATAGACTAATAAATAATATTCTAATTCCCACTAAATGAAACCGGTTCATAGTTATATATGTAGGCATTCCCATCTTTCCGTAAGACAAGTCTAGAAACAGCTCTTTAATTCTTTTATTTGTGTATTTAATTAAGTCATGAAATTGTCTTTCACGGAAAAATCCTTAAAACTGTAGTGAGGTGAAATTCACATGGTCACACAAGTAACTTCAGCTCACACACACGACGTTTGAGTTAAACTTAATTGTTAAGACTTCGTAGAAATCGTGGCTAACGCTTAAGTAAAAGAAACCAATGAAACGTTATTTTGCATGCGCGAACGTCGAATATCCGAGTCTCTGATCGCTTAGAGAGAATAAAGAATAAAAACTGAATGCATTATATGAGTATAGAGATGGAAATTTCGAAGTTAAACATTCCATAACTGCGGCGTGACATTCTTTTTGTACTTATTCTATTAATATAAGCGTTTCGTGTCCGTCCACGAAATTGTCGAAGTCGTAATAAACTGTCCACGAAAATTACTTCCGACGTTGGGAAACTGCGGTATTGCATTTTATAGCTGTGGAAGCCGTCTAAAATTAATGTATAGGCTTAGATGGAATAAGTAATGAGAAAGAAAAAAGGGAGAATTAGCACCGATTCCAGCTGTGTTGGTTGTATAACTTCGTGTGATGGTTGTGTGGGAAATAACTTTGTGTTCGTAGTCATTATTTCAACTTGTAACATATCATACTTGTGCACATTGACATAGTAGAGAACATTTTACCCCCTCCACACTGCCCAACCCTACTAATATACCCTCCTTTCTTAGTAACGTATTAAACATATAATCTTTTAGTATGTACACTATGTTAATAATCCAATACAGCTAGCTATTTAGTTATGTTAACTAGTAACGGCATATCTTCTTAAAGCTAACGGCTTTTAATTACTATCTCTTTTAGACAAACCATGGCTTGATGGTTAGAGGCATTGGACTTGTAATATGAGGGGTCGCGAGTTTGAAACCCACCACTGAACATGTTCGCCCTTTCAGGCTCGGGAGCATTATAGTGTAATGGTCAATCCCACTTTTCGTTGATAAAAGAGTAGCTAAAGAGTTGGCGGTGAGTGATGTTGAACAGTTACCTTTTCTCTAGTCTATCACTTCTAAATTAGAGACGGTTAGTGCAGTTAACCCTCGAACAGCTTTTTGTGAAATTCCAAAAACAAAAACTACCTCTCTTCTCAATAGAAGGTATAGCTTTCAATATTTTAGTTTGTTTGTTGAATATTACGTTATTTTTTCAATATTTTTTCCTATATAATATTGTTATGTATTGCATTGTAGTTCGTCCAGGTAAATGTTTTTTCTTAAAACACAAATATGGTGTGATGATTAACGCGATCGGGTCGCAGGCCCGAATTTTGTCACCGAACATGCTCGCCCCTTAAGCCGTGGGAGCATTATAATGTGACAGTCAATACCACTTTTCGTTGGTAAAGAGTAGCCTAAGAGTTGGCAGTGTGTAGTGTCTTTAGTCTATCAATTCTTAGTTAGGCACGGTTTGCGCAAATAGCCCTCGACTAGCTTTGCGAAAAACACAACAACAAACAAACTCCAATAATCAAATTTATTACAAAATCTACATTTTTACGAACGAAAGAACGACATTATAACAATATGTTATTGAGAGACAAATAACGTGTTTGTAATCTGAGTCAGGCCACATTAAGCCTATTAATAAATGTTTTGTTAATTGATATACCATTTACTGAATAATATGTCATTTTGCCCCTTTTCATTATTCAGTACATCCTACTAAAAAACTCATAGGTTAGAACACAACCACCAACTACACTAAAATATTAGACAAGTGTTTGTGTGGCACATATCTGAAGAAAATAACACTAATCGGAGTGGAAAAACTACATTGAAAGTCACACGAAATATAAGATAACCACATGTCACGCGTATTTGACGACCACAGGAAACATCGAAACAAGAATCTCCTTTGAAACTTACAACACAATATTACCTAATTTTGTGTTGCGCATATTTATAGATCGTAAGAATCATCGAAACGAAAAGCTCTCCATCGAGAGTTCACCAGACTATTAGATAACTGTGTGTTGTGCATATATGTAAACCATAAAAATCATCGGAGCAGAACGCTCTCCATTAAATCATTGTTATTTTTCTCTCAATTATTCTGAGTTGTTATTTTGTGGTTCACATGACGTTAGAAATGCTGCAAAAAACTCCCAATCACTAACCATTACCTTCAAGGCTTAAGGAGCTTTAAATGATAATAAGAGGAAACGAACCAAAACTAAGTCATGAATTCTTTTAGCGAGTAGTTCAGGAAGTTTAATTAAAGAACACATACTTGTTAGAGATTCACGAACTCTTCTTTAAAAGCAGCTCCGCGAGAGATGTTCAACTAATGAAATATTAACAGAAATACAAGCCTTAAGTAAAACAGGTGAATCCTCTAATAGATTGGAACTCATTATCCAGGAACTGGGTATACGTGAATTGGTTCGATGTCGAAAGTATGAGTTTGCTGGAAGTGATTTCACTGGGATAAAAAATATAAGAGTTAATGATGAGCCAATTGTATTCAAATACGTGTTAGTATTTGATTTAATCATACACCTTGGAGTGAAAAATTGGGATCTTACTTTACTTTTCTTTTCCTTCCTCTGTCTACCGTGAGGTGTAGAGGGACAATGTATTGTTTGTTTGTTTTTGAATTTCGCGCAAAGCTACACGAGGGCTAT
>NW_013666659.1:170486-175395 GCF_000517525.1 Limulus polyphemus | reverse complement strand
GATTCGAACCCGCGACCCTCAGATTGCGAGTCGAGCGCCTTATCCACCTGGCCATGCCGGGCAGGGACAATGTAAGGACTTTCGATGTGCTTTATCCAGAGCTATCGGGTTATTTCGCTAGATATTGGACTTTTTTCTAAAAATCGTAACAACTAGCCCCGGTCTCCCCTAAATGGTAAAATATTTGGTCGGTTTTAATTAAGCACAAAGCTACACAATGGGCTATCTGTGCTCTGCCCACCACGGGTATCGAAACCCGGATTCTAGCGTTGTAAGTCCGCGGACATACCGCTGTGCCACTGGGGGGCAAATGGTAAAATATCAGGTTTTTGTCCTGATGCTTAATTTTTTATGTTGATTCTAAGTGTTTTCGAATCTTATGAGTAAATCTGCGATTCTAAGATTGATTTGAGGTTCATAAGTCGGTTGTATACTTATTTACATATGTGTAATTCCTAATTAAAAACAATTAAATCAATTAACACTGATAATCTTCTGATATCTGCCACTGATTTGATCGTATTCTTTGATGCTAGTTCACCTATTCATTTTAATATCAATTGATTTATATGTACATATATATATTCATGACCTTTAATTTGTCGCTGTTACTTTATGCTGCTAATAATCATATCCATTACACTATCACTTGATTTGTTAATTTCCGAATACGATGTCAAGTATTTCGAAATATTCTACAAACAACTTTTGATTTTAAATTTAACAGATTGTGTAGTATTGAAGTAAAAATGTTGTAGCTCACTTTGCATTTATATTGGAAGGATCCGGCATGACATTGTCAGTGATTCTTTTTGTAGGTACGTGATTGTGATATAGTCAAACAAAGTATGTATAATTTTAAAAATATTACACATAATTGAGCTAGTTATCTCTTTTTCAAAAGACCCATCCAACTTCCCAATGCTAGGTGATTATAATTGAATATTTTTCAACCTCAACCAAAAGAGAACATCTTATTCTTGTCTTGCAGTCATTTTAGATCTAGCACGCGATTCTGCAATTAGCCAACACGTCACCGAATACGCTTTGAAGTTCGACCATTACATCACTAGTACGTTATCCCTGGTTTCTAATGGCCATTAAACTAACCACAAACTGTAAAACGTTTTTCTCTCACTATCAAGAAATATTTTGTTAATATTTAAATGATATGTACACGAAGCTTTCTTTTTTTCACGAAATTATCTGACATCACACCATTACTAAGATTTCATTGGTTTTGAAATTCCAGTTACACTCGAGGCGTATTAAGTGCCACCAAACAGTCATTTTTAATATTATTTAAAATTTGTCAACATTTATTTTACACATCTAGACTTGATAAATTATCCCGATGGCGTAATAAGAAATAAAATTTTAATAAAATCGGTCAACTTACAGTTTTAGCAAATCTTAATTTATGGAATCTCAGTCTCTGTAAGAAACAAAAGGGGGGATTCACATGAAAAACTCATCTTGATAGCTATGTGGTGTTCTCAGGAACACTGGTTACCTTAAGTTTACTCGGGCAGTTTGATGGGTTAAAGGCATACATAACTTCAAACATTGACTGTATTATATTGGTGAAAATGTCCAGATATATTGTCCATATATGTTATTATTTCTCGATATAATTGTAGCGAAATCCACCACCACTTTGCTTCATTTTCACACTCACCTGATCCGCCCGGTAATCACGAAACATTCACGTACTCAGTTTGCTAGAAATCTCTAGAAGTCCCTCGATTAAGCATAAAAGGGGTGGAGTCAGACGCCTCTCTCTCTCTCATTGCCTCTTACTCACACAGTTGGTCACTTTGCGTCGCTCCACGCACAATTAAAAGAAAGTCTGATCTTCTTCTTCGCATCATACCCGCAATATAATCAAATTCTGCAAAACTTTGTTGTTGTTGTTTTTTATCTTTGAAATTATAGTTCTGTAAACATTAATTCTTTTATATTTTTTTAAAAAATAATTTGAAATGCTGCCTTCAGTTCAAGTAAACTCCAAAAGTGCAAACAATCACCCAAACAGTTTCTGCTACATTGGTGAATATACATATACTAGGTTTCAGGAAGGAAACACATCACACACAAGGTAAAAGTAGCTTACTACCACTATTTTGGGTGCAAAATTGGTGACCAAGAAAAACATTGGGCTCCACATGTGTGTTGTACAGTTTGCACATCAGGTTTGACACAGTTGCTGAATAAGAAGAGAGCAAGTATGCCATTTGCATTTACAATGATATGGCATGAGCCCAAAGATCATCTGACTGACTGTTATTTTTGCATGACTAATAATTCTGGATATTCAGGGAAAACTAAACAAACACAATACATTAACTATCCAGATATTGCATGCAATGAAATCAGTACCTCATAGGGATGGTCTTCTAGTGACACACCCACCAGCGAATTAGAAAACAGAAGAGTTATTCTCCAAAGAAGACAATAAATCACCTTCATCCACTTCGTCTAGCAATTCTATTCATGTGGCACCTCATCAGAAACTGCCTCATCTGATCACACAAGAAGAGCTAGATGATCTGATTCATGATTGTTTTTATCAAATCAGCACGGGAAACTCCTTGGTTCTCATTTACATCATGAAATTTATTAGCTCCAGGAACAAGAGTTTTAATTTACCAAAGTCGCCATCACAGTCTTGCTTCTCACTACAGTGGGAGGGATACTTCGTGGTTCAGTACAAATGTTGATGCACTAATGAAAGAATTGTGTACTGAACATCATCCTCAAGAATGGAGACTTCTATCGACTCGTCTATAGTTAGTCTGAAAGCTGTAGTTTTGCAGAATAGGAACACTAAGCCATTTATTCTTGTTGCTCATGCTGTGACCATGAAAGAAAGTTATCAAAGCATGCAGATGATACTTGAGGACATCAAATATGATCATCATAGGTGGAACATATGTGGCGATCTAAAAAATCATTTCAAAAAGAAAGAATGGCCAGTAAGAGAGATTACATACCTGGGAAACAGAATATCATGTATCACTTTTAGTGAATCCTCAAAATGTGTTTCTGTTCCCACTTCGTATTTAACTGGGACTTATGAATAATTTTGTAAAAGGAATGAACAAAGATGGTAATGGTTTCGAATATATGCCTGACACAAGTTTTCAAAAATTAGTAAAGCAAAAATGAAAGAAGGTAATTTTGTTGGGCTGCAGGTTCTGGAAGTGCTGATGGATGATGGTTTTGAAATAGTACTCGATCATAAAGAACTTCCTGCCTGGAAGTCATTCAAAATGGTTGTCAAAAATTTAGCTTAGGAAATCACAAAGATGAAAACTATGCTGTGATGATTGATGATATGTTCGAAAACTACAGGGAAATGGGGTCTAGGATGTCACCAAAGATGCACTTTTTACACTCCCATTTAGACTTCTTTCCAAGGTATCTAGATACAGTGAGTGATGAGCGCTTCTACCAAGATATTTCTACATTGGAACAGCGGTATCAAGGATGATGGAATCCTGCTATGATGGGAGATTACTGTTGGTTCTTGCAGAGTGAAACTGATAACATACAAAAAAGGCACAACAAATCAAGCAGGTATTTTGTAATAACAAATAAAAAAGAATACCATGATGAAAGTTTTCAACATAATCTGAATGTATTTTCAGTATATAATTATATTATACTCATTGCTTTTTATACTGATATTGCTGTTATGTATTGTTTTGAACATTCTTAAATGCAATTTTCAATGAATAAATATATTTATTAAAAAAAAGTTATTTTCACGACATATAAGAATATTTTGAATAAATCTATCATAACTTAGAAACTAGAGGTGATCAGTAATTTTCAATGTGAATTTTAAAATCAGCATCGTCAAATTATTCATGAATAGTTGTATTTTTTATAGTAGCAGATATTTTTCTTTTTTCTTTTGCCCAGTGTAATCACACTTCCTAGTTTATAAGTTAGAGAAATAAAATAACTGCCTCATGCCTTCTTCACTTTTATTCATCATACCTTCAAAAGCTACATTATCATGCCTGATGTGAACATCAACAACCACTCTTCTTCCGAACTACGACAGTTTAATGCCACTCTGAAGTACATTGGTGGTTTGTGGCTTCCTTCTGCTAATTCTATGTCATACATGTCCTGAACCAAATACCACACCAGACATAGGCCTTGCCTTTCTTATTATTGTACCTCTTCTCACGTTGACATTCTTCCACATTTTGGCAATGATCATCTACCCATCCAATTTGCTGCCAGAATCTCCTACATATGGCCACTGTCGACTAAAAAAATTTGAATTTTCCTAAGCTGATTGGTATATTTAACATCACGTTCATAGTACACTTCAAGACATTAATTCCAACCTTTCCACATTCTAGGATATTGAGCATTTAGCTCTTACTCTTGCATCTTCCAGTTCTTTGTCCATTTTTCAAAACATTCCACTTGTTAGTACCGTCTATACAAACCTCCATTATCACGTAAGGCTATTTCCCAATATACCGATCTTATTTTTGGTTCCAAAAATTTTATATTCTAGGAATTCTGTGATTCTTACAAACAAAACAAAGAAAACAACATTCGTGTTTTCAAAGAACTGCTCATAATTTTATTGTTGCCGCAAATAGACTACAAAGTTGGAGAACATACACCAAACTACGTAACATTTCTCATCTCTCTTGGTACAGGACTGATTTAAATTACTAATAGATCAATTATTTTCTCCTCATTATCCCTTTCTTGTTGATGACGTCGCTTCTACTTCTTCCTTGAAAAAGACCAATATCATTTTTAATTATTTCAAACGGGAATAGTTTTTTTTTACTAGGACTAGAATGAAATCTCACAAACAAAACATTATCTTCGTTATTATACAGAACAGATGAGCTGTAAATTCAATGAAACACGT
>NW_013666659.1:167219-170174 GCF_000517525.1 Limulus polyphemus | reverse complement strand
ATACAGAACAGATGAGCTGTAAATTCAATGAAACACGTGAAACAAAGAATATATTAATTCCCTACGACATATTTAATTCAATGAAATTAACGCTTTGGTAAAGAAGACAAATTAACAATGAGATAATAATAACGTATGATTAATTGTTACATGCAATCCAAACAATTAAAATGTTCGACCTTGAGAGACCCATCTCGGCTTGTGAAAGAGATTTCCAGTTTAACACTAATCTCGGCTTATTAAAGAAATTTCCAGTAAAAGACCCACCTAGGCTTGTTAAAGGGATATTCATAAAAAAAATCCATTTCAATTTTCCGGTCATCTCCTAAGGAGAAAACAGAAGCTATAAAATTGGGACCATAATTCGATCGGAAGTAAACAGTACTTCAAAGATTTAAGCCCCCCCCCCCACCTACCCCAGTGGCTCAGCTGTACGTCTAAAGGCTTATAACCCTAAAAATATGGTCTCGATAATCTTGATAGTCTATTATGTAGCTTTGTGCTTAACTACAAATAAATTAACCAAACTTTCAACTGAACTCAAACCAAATTCGACAAATCAAATGTTTCATTGTTCTCTTCTAGAAGATCTAAATTAATAACTATGAAGAAAATTGCCCATTACTGTAGAGAGTGTTCTCGCACCAAGCATTTACTAGCATAAAAGATATTCTAAGAGAATAGTACTGGAGCTTTAGATTTTTTTTCCAGATATTCTTGCAAAGCTACGCAAGAGATATCTGTGCCAGCCGACTCGAAACTTGAAGTAATAAGTTAGAGTAAAGGGAAACAGTTAGTCAACAGTGCTACTGTCAGCTCTACGGATGTTCTAATCGATTAGTAGCATTTGACCTCAACTCTCAGAATGCATCCACAGCCTGAAAGTACGGATCGCAAATGTGCGGCAATGGGGCACGAACCATGGGCCATCAAATTCGCAGTGCATTTCTTTAGTCACTAGCCCACGTTCGGCTCAACCTTAGGAAGACAATTCGCGGCTAGAAGATCAAGCAAAGGATCGAATCAAGTAAATAAAAGTAGTTATAATAACGGCGAAAGTATATAAAATACAAATATATCACCCAAGTTAACCATTAAAAGAAAATCGAAACTTTAAGAGAATTATATGTTTATAATGTATATTCTATAAAACAGAGCTCGTAACTATGTTGAAAGCACAAATTAAGCTACATGGCTAATTGGAGAAGAAAGTGATTACAAATTCAACATTAAAGTCCCACTAAAAAGAGTAAAATCACTTAGGTCAACCTGTAGAAAGGTCACTGTTCTCAAGCTGCTTGTGTCATCTTGTAACTCGTCCAAACGAAGGTTCTTCGTACAAACGAGTTTCTGCCTTGTGTACGTGATATTACTGTACTCTCTAGTAACATTAGCCTCTCAGTTGCTCAGCGGGAAGCTCGAGAGCTTATAATATTAAAAATTGAGTTTCGATGCCCTCGGTCACAGCAAAGATAGTTTATTGTTTGTTATGCAAAGATACGAGGGCTATCTCCGTTAGTCGTCCCTAATTTAGTATAAGACTAGGGGGAAAGCAGCTAGTCATCACCACCCTCCGTCAACTCTTGGGCTACTCTTTTACCAACGAATAGTGGAATTGACCGTCACATTATAACGCCCACACCGCTGAAAGGGTGAGTATATTTGATGTGACGGGGATTCGAACCCGCAGATTGCGAGTCGAGCGCCCTAACCACCTGGTTATCCCGGGCCTAGATAGTTCGTGTATAGCTTGGGTGAGTATGTTTGATGTGACTGGGATTCGAACCCCGCAGATTGCGAGTCGAGCGCCCTAACCACCTGGTTATCCCGGGCCTAGATAGTTCGTGTATAGCTTTGTGATTAACAAACAAACTAGTAGCATTACTAGATAGTTCGTGTATAGCTTTGTGATTAACAAACAAACTAGTAGCATTACTAGATAGTTCGTGTACAGCTTTGTGATTAACAAACATACTAGTAGCATTACTAGATAGTTCGTGTATAGCTTTGTGATTAACAAACAAACTAGTAGCATTACTAGATAGTTCGTGTATAGCTTTGTGATTAACAAACAAACTAGTAGCATTATATTCTGGAGGGGTTTTTTCATTCTCAGACCAGGTAGTTGTTTTTTTAGGAAAACAGGAAAATGAGAATTTATCACAACGAGAAGACTGATCAATTTGTGATGTTTAAAACCAATTTAACTTTTTATCAAAACTGGAAAGATATTCAATTAAATAATACATTTTTCGATATTTTGAGTTTGAAGTATTGTATAAATTAAGTTATATAATAGATACACTTCTAACTTAATACGGTTTCTTCTTTAAATGCCTTACGAAATATCTTTTAACTACATTTTCTGTCAGTAGATGACCTGTTAAGTAGCACTCACCTTTTCTCCATATGTTATCCTACAACATTCAACAGTTCTTTTACAAGAGTTCCATAGAATACTACTTATTAAGAACATCAGATTTACTACTTTCATGTTGGTTATGAAAAGAATGTTATAATTATATACCACCTCTTCGGTTTTTTGAGTACCACAACATATTTCATACTCACTCAAAAACGACAGTATGATTGGAGCAGTTGAATTTCAAGATCCTTTTTATCAAAATAACTTTTACTTTTGGATCATTCAATGAGGAATAATTTATTTGGAATTTATCTCAGAAACGAGTAAAAGGTCTATAACTTACTCCAATATGTCTTTATTTTGTATTTTAGAGTTAGTTTCAAAAGAAAATCATTCATATGAACGATGTCTAAAAAAAGGATAAAAAAGTGCTCTAGAACTTTAAAGCAGGTGTTTGCCAGAAAGCGAATGTATTTTTTTTTTTTTTATAGAGATAATGACACAAAACAATTTATGAGTGCATCGTCAATTTCTACATTTAATGAACAAGAAAAGGCACGTTATTAATTGTTTGTTTGTTTGAATTTAAG
>NW_013666659.1:144842-166237 GCF_000517525.1 Limulus polyphemus | reverse complement strand
ACATACCAGCGGAATTCATGCCAATAATTTGCCATCTCTGCACTTCTGATATCCGTCTTCTTGCCATTCTTACTTAAAATGATTTTGCATTCAGAAATTCGGGATTTAAATAAGGATTTGATGCACGAGAAAATAGTGCATATTGGACGTGAAGAAGGGAGCAAGTTGCACGTGGGGAAAAAAACGAGCCTGATTTAAAAGTCACACCTGAACGCTCACATCCTTTTAATTATGTTTGAAATTATGAACATTGCTCAACATCATGAAAATTAAACCTTATTTTCAATAAGCAATCCTGAAAAATATTTGGGGGTGCTTAACTTTTTTCCAGGTGTATATATGCTTTCCCATATGTATAGAGAATAGACGAACATCTGTTTCAAGCAAAAAATATGCAACAAAATGTCTTCGAAGAGAGATGTTACAAACTTAACATTCAATTACTCTCTTGGCATTATATTAGGACCTTCCATCTAGTGTTGGATTGAACCACCTTTCGCCTCGATAATAGCCTGGACTTTGTGTTGGAAGACTCTGTATTATGCTGAAAACGCATTGTTTTATTGTAGGCACCTCGATGAGTAGTGTGTTCTCAAATATGACAAAGATAAATGTGACCTTTAAACTCATCCCAAAGAGGCTTAATCGGACTAAACTGTAGTGACTGTGTTGGGGAAAAAAAGAAAAGAAGCTTCCTATTGGTTTGAGACAATATTATTATGGTGGACCGTTGCACTTTATTTAAAAGTTCTTCTAATACGTCTAGATGGAAATGAAGCATTGGTAGTTGAATATAATTGGCAACAACTTTGAGTACACAATATAAAGGAATCAAAAGGCCAAACCTCTGCCACGAGAACCTTTTTCAAGAAGCTACAACATAACACATTCAGCAGCTTGTACTGACAAAACAACAGAAGCATGACCTCACTGTGTTCTTCTTCATTTCCTAATCGTACAATCTATACAGAAGAAAAGAGTTCATCGCAACACACAATTCCATTCATTGCATAGTCTGCGCTTTAAACACTAGTTAGCTAGTAATTTCTTGTCGGATGTGATAATCTATTAAAGGAATCAATCAAATGGCACAGTCTGCACTTTAAGGTTTATTTAACCAGTAATTTCTTTTTGGATGTGATCACCTATTGGAGGGATCAGTCAAATGACATACAGTATACTCTTTAAACACTATTGAACCAGTGATTACTTGTATGGCGGTACATTCACAATACATAGTTAGTTACATACTCTCAATAACTGACGACTGCTTCAAAATCTGAAATTGAGCATGAAGCTCAAGCAATAACAGCATGCAGCTGGTCAACACCGTCACTAGATTCCTATTTGACTGGGAATAGGAAGAACAGGCAAACTTGTACTTACATCTAATAATCAACGAGATACTCCAAACTATGCAATATTTAGTGTTTACCTTACTCTGCAGTTTAAATATTAAAATATTTGAATAAGATTCGGTTTATATTGCTACTATAAGGGTATAAACAACAGTATCTTCGTAACTTAATCTCACATTACGACAGCTGACCGTGAAAACATCACACCAACAAAAGTGATGTGCAAGAAAGTTTAGGAGATATCAAACTTATAAAAGTAAAATGAACGCTTATATTACTTTATTCTTGTATGTTTACGTGATTTACTGCTTTGGTGACTAGCCAATAAGAGCAATTAGAAACTCAAGTCCTGGATCAATACTAGGTGAACACGCGAGACGGCTTGTTAGCACAATAAAAGTCCTAGAGCTAACAGCATTTGGAGATCTGGTCCATGTGCAAACTGAATTCTTTTTAGCACTCAATATCTCTATCTGTTAACGGAAAACACTGAAATGGTTAGAAACATCATAAAACTACCATCATCAGATAGAAGAAACCCAAGACGTATAGCCCCTTTTTTGCACATGAACATCATTAGATGGAATACAATGAATAAGTATATCCCCCTATTATTTTATATTCATCAGAAGGTATACAATGAAAAATAAAAGCTCCCTTTTATAACATATTCATCAGACAAAATAAATTGAAGAAGTAGTCCCTTTTTTCACAATCATCATTCGAGAAAAACATTTAAGTAGTATACTTATTTTCACCAAGAATATCGGAAGAAAGGTTGGTCTTATTTCTTCCTTGTTTAAAAATACAACAACTTGTTATAGAACACGCTACGTACAAAGTTAGATCACACATTCTTACTTTGGTACATAATTACTTTCACCATACTTTAATTTTGGGAGGGGGGAATACATTAAAACTAATTACATGGAATGGAGGGGCAAACTGTATTTGTATATCTCATTTTTGTGTTGCTTATCGAAGGCTGGGCATCTAGACATAGATTCTTCCACGAGGTGATGCATCTAAACAACCATTAATGAGCCGAATTCTTTACTAAACTACTTATTTTTTAAGAGTGTTGTGTAATGAATTAACTTCTGTCTTTATCATATACCTCATCAGCAGTCACGTGCTTCTCGTAATTTTAAGTAAATGTGTGTAATGAAAAATGTGAAGTTCTTTGAAGTAATTTGTAAAAATACGTGCGGAACGGTCTAAATAAACACGCCAATACAATCATGATTCAACAACAAAGAAAAAAATTCAATATAACAACACTTAGAAATAAACACAACACTTACCAAAACACGGTTAATAAACACATGCCTGGTCAGGATTTGACATTAATGTCATTAGGCTTCTTCTTGACAACAACTACTGGTGAAGCCCAAGAAGTGGAGGGTTTAATTAACCCATCACGAAGCATTTCATCCACTTGATTATGTAGCACTTGTAATTTAGTTGGAGAATAACAAGCAAGTTTACTAAAAACTGGCTTTTCTTTCGTGGTTACAAATCTGAGGCCAGGTTTATTGTTAAAAATATCGGCATTCCAAGTATCCTTGTAAAGAAACGTGCAAGTTGTGATATTATACACTTCAAATTTCTTTCTGTAGCTTCAGGGTTCCGCAATATACAAATTTTCAGTTTTCCAAATAAAAATCTCAACTAACTTTCCTGCCTTAGCGTGGTACTTCCTGCTAAAGAGTTCCTTAGCCAATTCGATATTATCTAACACTGCTAGGTAGAAATTAGTTAGTGATTATTTTTGTTCTTCACAGTGTTCGAAATCCACTTCTGATCCAAAAGCTTTCCATCATTCTAGTGGCCCTCCCCTAAAACAAGAAGCTGCAGTTCCCATCGATTTATTCTTGGATACTTGATACATATAAAAAATATCTTTCCAAACTTATAAGAAACTTCAAAGCATTACAATCCGACTTACCCTCGAAGTTCTCAACAGGCAGGGGTGGGGGGTTAACTGCGGTGACTTAAATCAATGAATTTTCCACAGGTCTATAGGTAGAATGAACTCTCGACGATTGAAGTTGAGAGGAGGGACACTTAGGTTCTCTCACTAATAGATCAGTCACCATGCATGTTTGGAATATTGTGTTTGCTGTATTATTTTTTTGGAATTAGATTTTTTCTTTCCGTTTCTTTTTCCTGATTCCATTAATTGGAATAATATTGATATTTATGATATATTGTTCATTAACATTAGTGTCACGTCCTGGCCAGGCATGTGTTTATTAACTGTGTTTTGGTAAGTGTTGAATTTATTTCTAAGTGATGTTATAACTGAAAAATTGCCTTTTCTTTTGTTGTTGAACCCTTATTGTAGTAGCGTGTTTATTTGATACCATTACATTGGCGCCCGAACAGTGACCTTCATAAAGGTTGAATTGTGACTTGTCTTTCTTTCTCAAGTTGGTATCAAGTGATTGATTCGGCAATAAGTGAATTTAAATATAAATTAACTAGTATTTGAAAATTTGCGTAATCTTCTGCTACGTTAATAGTATCTCTACGTCATTGCTTGGGAAGCTGATGTCAGTTTCATCATACATACACATTTACTCAAAATATGCCCCCAAGTGCCACAGCGGTATGTCTGCGGAATTACAATGTTAGAAACCGGGTTTCGATACCCGTGGTGGGCATAGAAAAAATGGCCGGCATGGCCACGTGGTTAGGGCGCTTGACTCGCAATCTGAGGGTCGCGGGTTCGAATCCTCGTCCCACCAAACATGCTCGCCCTTTCAGCCGTGGGGGCGTTATAATGTGACGGTCAATTCCACTATTCGTTGGTAAAAGAGTAGCCCAAGAATTGGCGGTGGATGGTGATGACTAGCTGCCTTCCCTTTATTCTTTCACTTCCAACTTAGGGACAGCTAGCGCAGACAGCCCTCTTGTAGGTATGCGCGAAATTCAAAAACAAACAAATACTCAAAATACAAATGGTTAGCCAGAAGTTGAATTAGCATTTCAATGCAACTACAAATTCATAGATAAACTAAACGATAGAAGGAAATAAATAAACGATAAACACAACCAAAAGCATAAAAAAACAGAATTTGCTATATAACAAGTATTTTAAAGGAAACTTTGAAAACTTAAGTCTTCTAGATACGAGTGAGTCAAGTTAATTTATATCTTAACCACATAAACTACAGTTCAGTTTACCATTCTTTGTTGTTGAATATCGATAGTGTGCGTTTACAGTAACTTACATTTCTATTTGTACCAAGACATTATTTCAATTTTGAAGCCCCTTGATGGCTCTTCGGCAAGTTTTCTGGCTTATATAGCCAAGCTTTTGGTTCGATGCCTGCAGTAGACAACTAAAGCAGGCATCACATAATATTAATAATACTTTATTGTTATGGACCTTTGTCAATTTTCTATATACTAACGTGTATGATTTGTACAAAAAATAAAATGAAAAAACACGCTAAATACAAAACCCTATAACCCTGGCGCTTTCAAACGATAGGCATTTCATCTTCGAGCGTAATCTTCCCAGTTTCCCACTGATGAAGATAGGTCCACTTCTTGAAAACGCTTGTGTTATGTGGTTTTGTACTCTTGTGTGAAATTGATTTTTAGGACCTACATGTTTTCCGAACACCATGAGAGTTTTGTATATATTATTTGTTTTGAATTCTGACGTTGTGATCCGTACAAGGTTGATTTTAGACATTTTGGTTTATACCAGTTGGCTGTAGACACCAGTATGTGGTGGTTTCAAACATTTTCATCTGTAAATTAGTAATTTTACATATTTTACCTGTACGTGTTGGTTTTAAACAGTTTCATCTTTTAGCGTTGATTTTAGACGCTTTGATCTCTACATATTGGTTTTAGACATTTTCATCTGTAAATGATAATTTGACTTGCACTCATTAATTTTATATATTTTGATATGTACATGTTGTATTCAAACATAATTAGTACATGTATTTATACATCTTTTTGATTGCGTTATAATTAATGCCGTGCTGTTTAATAAAACTTTGATTTATTTTGGGTTCTCTGTATGAAAAATAAATGATAATACTCACTTCCATAAGAGAAAAGAAGAAACCAAGATGGCGACCAGCACCACTGAAGATACTATGGCAATAAATGGAAGGGAACGAAATAATGGATGAGTGTACTCCGTTCCCCCAGCTCTTACTTCACAGTACTGTAAGTCCGGGTGTTCTCCTCGACACAAATGAAGAAAAGAAGGTGGAGGAGGAAGGGGGACCAAAAACTGAGGAGGAAGTGGAGGACCAGGGCATTCACAGTAATCGTTCTTCTCATCCTCTCCTTCCCAGTAAGGATTTTGATCCACGAATCGATTAGTTTCTGGATCCATAGCTTCTGTCAATAATCCTGAATGCATGAAAATAAAAATAAGATTATTAAATATTTCATGATATTAATCGAGTATTATATCAAGATATAATTCAGTGAAATAACATGGAAGCTGATTCGCCTATCTTTCGTGCTACCTGAAGAAATACTTTAGATTTAAGACTTGTGATAACCACGCTGATTAGGTTTTTGTTCAACACAAGCTTCCACACTATAAAACAAACTTCACATTTCTCAAAAGATTAGTGTGAATAGCTTTAACTACATTTTTTAAACTGTGACCCTATTAGCCAGATATGCTTTTGTTATGAACTATAACCTCTGGTATTATGAGGTATGACCCCATCGTATAGATGTGTTCTAGTGTTATGAAATACGACCCAGCAAGCGAGACATACTCTAGCGAAAACCTTATTGGCAGCAGCGTACAATGGATACAGAAATACGGCTATACATTCTATTTAGTGCCAAATTGTATTAGGGCTGTTAAGTGTAAAGTGACGAATTATAAGTATTATTCACATGTTCTATCACGCTTTTACACTAATAAAAAAAATCTTGTTTCACATTTCTATAATTCAAACTCTATGTTTGTGTTACTTCAATTTCAACACAATCTATACATTCCCCTATAGACGTAAGATAATCAACACAATCTATACATTCCCCTATAGACGTAAGATAATCAACACAATCTATACATTCCCCTATAGACGTAAGATAATCAACACAATCTATACATTCCCCAATTGACGTAAGATAATCAACACAATCTATACATTCCCCTATAGACGTAAGATAAACTTGAAATTCATAACTTATTAAGTAATCAAAATCATTCAAACCCTGTTATCAGACTGTTTGGATTTGTAAGTCCATACTTATCCAATTGATCAGTCGTTAAAGCCCTGTATCTTTGATTTCATATTCACGCAACTGATTAATCATTCAAACCCTGTTATCAGACTGTTTGGATCTTTGAGTCCATATTCATATAACTGGCCAATAGTTTACTTTGGCTTTCGGTGTTACTCGAAGATATCAACATTCGAGAAGAATGGTTAAATACCTTGATCAACGTAAATCGTTATAATAAACACAAACATATACATCCACGAACCTATCGGCTCGTACACAAGCACAATCCTGAATATAGTCATACAACTGCAAAAAAACAACAAAAACTCGCTTACTAAATATAGATCCACTAATTAATTTACGGGATTTTAGCCGTAGGCTCATTGACACCTTCTGATGTTTGACTCAGCTAGACCTAAATCAAGATATTAAGCAAAATCCGAATTGTTATAATCTGTGGAAAGTTTAAAACGACTACATCGGCTGGTCTCGCCATTCTCTTTCCCTCATTCTCACCTAAACCGCAAATTGGACTTTATCAGAACTTAAGGTGTAAGTAATCAATTGTTATATTCATATTTTATGTGTTAAGTGTTATTTACTAAACCTAATGTTTTGCATTTAGGATGTTTATCGTTAACTTAAATATTTATAACTTCCCTTAACCTTTTTTTTATTTAAAGATACTCGTGTTGTTCCTTCTATAACTGTGTTTAATATTATATAGTTGTTTGTTTCTTTATGTGTCATTTCAAAGCATGATGTGAAAGCGAAAGGCTTGGCAAACAGATGTTACAAACACTTCTCTTCATATGTAACAAGTTCATTACAGTTTTACGTTGCAGCTTGTTTTGTATCATCATGTATATATTTCCTGCGTGTCGTCATTATCACGTACGGTACTATTAGGTTAGGAAAACACTGCTAGCAGTAATTCAGTGTTGCAGAAAGGATGTGATTTTGTTATAAAAACAATAACACGTCATTCGGGAAGTACAGTTCAAATCATGCACTTCTCACCAGATGTCCTTAAAGTTTAAAGATCCTGTTCAAATTGCCTTTTTTTAAACAGGATTAAGAGAAAATGTCATAAGGGTGTAATTTGTATATACCTGTTCATCATTTACCAAAACATACTGGATAATAAAGCGTATAATAACATACAGAAAATGTCATAAGGGTGTAATTTGTATATACCTGTTCATCATTTACCAAAACATACTGGATAATAAAGCGTATAATAACATACAGAAAATGTCATAAGCGTGTAATTTATATATACTTGCTCATCATTTTACCAAAACATACTGTGTAATAAAGCGTATAATAACATGGATAAAATGTCATAAGGGTGTAATTTATATATACTTGCTCATCATTTACCAAAACATACTGTGTAATAAAGCGTATAATGACATACAGAAAATGTCATAAGGGTGTAATTTATATATACTTGTTCATCATTAACCAAAACATACTGGGTAATAAAGCGTATAATGACATAGAGAAAAGGGATTAAATTATAAAAAAGGACTAAAGCAGATAATGGCGTTTCTATAGCTCTAGCTAGGTATTTTCATGTAAAAACTAATATTTCGCAACTTGTGAGTTTTTCTTTGACGCATACAGAGATTATTTCCTAATACGTTGTATTCAAAGGTACATCTTCGATGTGTCTACCTTGTTCAGAGAATGAAAAAGACAATCGTATTGCTCTTACCATCTTATTTAAGAACACCTTTAACACCCTTTTTAAAGATACTTTACTCTTCCTTACACTTTTCCAATGGAAGATCTTGCTACTCTTATCACACTCCTTAAGGACAATTTTAAAGTACCTGAGCCTGCCCTGGCCTAGTGGTTCGGGCGCTCAACTCGCAATCTGAGGGGCACGAGTTCGAATTCCCATTACCGAACACGCTAGCCCTTTCAGCCATGGGGGCGTTATAACGTAACAGTCAATCCCACTATTCGTTGATAAAAGAGTAGCCCTAGAGTAGCCGGTTGGTGGTGTTAACTGGCTGACTTCCTTTTACTCTATCACTGCTGAATTAGTGACGGCTATCGCAGATAGCCTTCATGCAGCTTTGCGAAATTCTAAACAAATTAAACCTAACATCTTTTATATGAAAGAGCCTACTGCTCTTAATACACCCCATAAAGACAACTTTATTATTGGTAAAGCTTTTCTCAAAGTAGAGCCTACTGCTCTTAATACACCCCATAAAGACAACTTTATTATTGTTAAAGCTTTTCTAAATATAGAGCCTACTGCTCTTAAAACCACCATTTAGAACATTTTGTACTGTTCAGTTTATACATCGATAAACGTCGAAATGTAGAAAAAAGGAAATCTTGATTTTCAAATATTTTTCCAGCTTTCAGCATGTAAACCGAAACTTTTAATGTATTATTCTATATTTATAAATAGCGTTTCATGGAATTTTTTGTTTATCATCGTCCAGCCAAACTGAGTTTTGGTATTAAAGAAAATCTTAACGAGTGACTTGTGGAAGACAAAATACAGGTGTATATTACTGCGTATTATACAACTCTTATTTATATTACTGCGTATTATACACCTCTTATTTATATTACTGCGTATTATACACCTCTTATTTCGAGCTACAATGGACAAATTAAGAATAATGTGGGAAAATAATATCAGCAAGTTACTTTTTTTATAAAAATTTTCCTGTTAGTAAAAGTTTTCGTAAACAACTTTCCGGTTCTTAACACCTTATTTGAGAACAATGTGCGGTTATTAACACGTTATTTAAGCACAACTCTACTGCTCTTAACATCTTTAAGAATAACCCTACGTCTTAACATCTTCGTTTAGGACAAATTTACTTTTAACACCTTCCTTAATAAAATGAAGCTAGAACTTCGACGAAATATTTGTTTTTCTGTTATGATAAAAAACTAAAAAGCACAAAATTAATATGCACATTTTCAATCTATCAACTAGGTGTAGTAATAATAGTTTATATACTGTTCTGAAAAGATTAAATCATGTGTGAGATGTTTTGGTTCTGAATGGAGTGTTTGGAATTCAGGAAAATGTAGGTATTAATTATATCTAAGTTATTTCTTTTACACAAGAAACAGTTATTTTACTTCAGTAGCAGCTTCTATAGCATGTATGATTGCTCAAGAGACAATCTGGATTAATTTTTTTGTTTTTTGTTTTAAATTTCGCGCAAAGCTACACGAGGGCTATCTGCGCTAGCCGTCCCTAACTTAGCAGTGTAAGGGAAGGCAGCTAGTCATCACCACCCACCGCCAACTCTTGGGCTACTCTTTTACCAGCGATTGACCGTCACATTATAACGCCCCCACGGCTGAAAAGGCGAGCATGTTTGGTGGGACGGGGATTCGAACCCGCGACCCTCAGATTGCGAGTCGAGCGCTTTATCCACCTGGCCATGCCGGGCCCTCATCAAATAAGAAATGGCTGGCTAACTTTAATAGGAAGTCACCGTTGAAAGATTCGTTCTTTCTTTGTATTTTATGTTAAAACTGTCCATTCTTAAAGTGAACATGTTATCTCTGCATTTTATTCCTTTTATTTTCTCGTTTAATGTTACTGTTATAAATGTAAGCATGTACCCGACATTTCGTATTTATTTCTTAAAGGGTATTTCAATGTTATGTATTTCTCTTTTAAACGTTACTATGTTTTCTGTATCTAAGTGTTTTTATTTTCATTTAATAACCTATTATTTGTGAGCACGATTAAAACTAAAATTGAATATTTGTTTTTTGATGGTGGATTTTAATATATATTAAGAGATTGTGTTCTGTATCACGTGTTAGATCATTGTAAATCATTGTTAATGGGTTATATTCTTGTGATAACGATTCTTTGATAAAAGGGTTGTTTTATCTGTCTGGTGTGTGTACATCTGCTAGAAATAATGTAAAGTTAATATGCTTCTGGAACATTTCAAGAGTTAAAGATGATTGTATTTGAAGTTCAATTTAATTTTCGGCCTGAAAACAGGTCCAAGAGAGTATGGAGGAAAGTGATATGCGAGCATATAATACGTTTTCTACGTTCTATAGTGATATGGAAATCATAATTTTCTTTAGTTACTAAGCTTCTGCACTGTTATGACGACTACGCATGGTCCAGAAAGTCGTTATCATTACCTTGTTTGCTTTGTTTTTTTTTCTATTCATTAAGTTTTATGATCACTGGGATGTTTCAGTATTGTATGAAGATCTGGACTAAGGAGGTTGCCAGCGAACAGAGGTCAAGAGGTAATGCTGTCCATTAGACAAAGAAAACGAGTTGACTTTCTATATTCGAGTTTCCTTTCTTAGTTCAGTTTTCTACAAGACTATCAACGTGAAGGACCTGGCTGTTTGAAGATCATTGTGTTTATTTTGGTGGCAGTCCAGGAAAACTTAATTCTATTACTCTTTTCAGAAACTAGCACAAATTACAGGGTGAGCGTGTTGTTATCTACTGGTTAATCAATCAATCTGTCATGAAATCATGTTAATGAGAATACACCATAAATAACAGAGCTACTGTAAATCAGAAACAAGAATTTGTAATTCCTATTACCTTATATGAAGTGAAATGGTTGGGACCATGAAATGACAAAATTATATTACCATTGCCAGTTATTTATACGAAAACATAGAATTTCAGAGTTTTATTGAGAAAGAAATTCTCAGTTTTGAGCCAACTCTTACATTACACGGTTTGGAGATAAGTGCCATATGGAACCAAAGCTGGTACTGATAATATTTCTCCAGTTCTTGTGGTGTTACTTATTTGGTTGAGAGACAGAAGAGGTTGGTTATTACGGACATTCAACAGTTCGTATTTAGCAACTTTGTTCAGTTCTTGTGGTGTTACGTTTTTGTTGCGAGACAGAAGAGGCTGGTATTACGTACATTAATGTTATAAGCAACATCTCTTTGCCTACAATTGTGCTTGCCATATCATAAAAATAAACATAACCTGACAGTTTATACGAGCCTAATGTTTACAACAATGAGAATAGACAGTAATTGTCACTTCATGAAGATCAGTGGTATAAATGCGTTTATTTTGTTTTAATTTGTATGTATAACTGAGACCAGGAACATTTGTTGAAATAAATTTTACTTGAGCATTGAATTCGTTGATTGATTGTTTATTGTTAAGCGCAAAGCTACATAAAGAACTATCTGTGATCTACCCAACACGAGTATCGAAACTCGAGTTTTAGCCTTATAAAACCTCAGACTCATCGCTGATCCAGCAGGGTGCATAACCACTGAAGAATGAACTTCCTTAAGCGGTTGTACATATAAGGAAGTAGTAGTTTAATGTAAAATTTATCCTACACTAAATGTAGCAGTCGGTAGATCATTCTATTTTGATAATTTTATGTTTGAGAGTCAAAAAAGAGGATTCCTCTTTATTCCTTTCGTTTCTCTTCTGAATTTTGTTGAATTCAAATATTGAATATATTAAAACGAAATTATCTACATCAATATAATAAAAATCTAACAAACTGAAAAAGCAAAACCCCTTTGATCTGTTAATGATTGGCTGTATAAAAATCAGTAATAACAACTCATTGATAAGCATTGTTATCCAAAAGCTTACAGGTTGTGGTGTCAACCCTAACCTATAGACACAAGTATATTACAGAGCCTAAAATCCTATTCTTTCCAAATAAAACTTTACATACGTAAGCTTTGCGAAAGTTAAGACTTCACGATGGCTCTTACAGAAACATGTATATAATATTGATCACATCACAATGGAAAAATGTCGGCCCTCCGTCACGTTATTCATTCACTATTGACAGTGTCTTTCTCTCCACGTTCGTTCGTCTATATTAACCAATGGTGAAAAGTAAGAACAGTATTTGTTTTAAAGCATGTTTCATTCAGTTCATCTCGCAGTGAAACGATTCAAGTTGGCTTTGCATTACAGTATTCTAAAAGCGCATGTGTATCATAATAGCCAATCAGGTAAAAGTGATTGGACTGATGTTTATTTTATAACCAAGTTGATATTAGTATATAAAACTAAATCTAAGATAAAAAAGAAATAGAAAGCTCTTGCTTGGATACAACAGTTGTATGTGATTAACAGAAATGGCCTGACCTTGAACGTAAAGTATCAGCTTTCACTATCAGAAAGCTAAGCCTACTTTTTACTTCCAGCAATTTACTAAAATTTTTATTTTTTCTGGACCCTCTCTTTACAGACAGTATTATAGCAAATATACATAACTTTCGTTTTATGAAGTGAAATTAAAAAGCTTTAGCGTGGTAAGTTCATGAAATCTTATTATCTTCGTTGTTTTTTCTTATTACTAGGGGGCGTGGACTAAAATTGTATTTTGAACTTACAGAGTCTCAAGTATTTAAAAGAATGACTTGTTTTTTGAGTTATTGATCTGAAGATCCCTGTAAGATTGCAGTGTATTGCTACTGATATCAACCTTTCTGTACATACATTTCACGAATAGGTTATATAGGACATAGGATTTCAGGTGTAATCTCCTCCTGTTAGCTACGACATGATAAACTGATGTTCTCGTTTCAATTTGTATGACTTATGTTTTAATATTTGTTTTTCTAATTTCCATGTTCCTCCGTCACTGCAGAAATTCTAACTTAACCCTAGAAACTTGTGAGAATAGCAAAAAAAGTAACTATCCTTGATGCTTATTTTAAGAGCTGTACAAAAAGAACGTGACGTTGAAAGTGCAGAGTAACTAATGTTAGTTAAGCGTACTTTATGTCTGATAATGTGCCGTCACATTTTGGCGATACATTTTTGTCAACATTAAATTCAAAACGCTATCGTTAGTAATTTAAAACTGTCATAATTACTGTGACAGACGTATAAACACTCACTAGCTAACTAACTAATAAGTAACTGAATATATAATTGGCAGCTTTGAGGGCATTAATTTTTTGGTACGTGAATAGATATTTCGAGTAGTTATCCTTCTAGTACAGCATTTTATCTTATCTTTCGAAATTGGTTAACTAAACAAACACATTGTATATTATTAATCCAAATTTTAACCTCAAGTGAAAAACATATATATAAAACCCATCCCTGCCCGCGGTGGGTCAGCTTACAACATTGAAATTTCGGATTTAGGTACCTGCGGTGGGCAGAGTAAAGAGAGCCTAATGTGTACTTTTGCGCTTAATAACAAACAAAAATAACTTATCCCTTTATAAACGTTTCCACTTTAGTTTAATTTAGGCGTAGAACTTGGAACAGAAAAGCAGAGTTATCAAATGGTACAACCCCGTTCTGATAAAAATCTAAAAAGGCTAATCAGAATTTTAAGGAAAAGTAAAACGAAACTGTGAGATAGAAAATTATATTTTCTTATGATTATGGTTGTGTTTATCGTTCATTTATTATTTCCTTCTATCTTTTAGTTTATCTATGAATTTGTAGTTGCATTAAAACACTAACTCACCTTCTACATAATCATTTGTATTTTAAGTAAACATATATGGGTGTATGATGAAATTGACACCAACTTCCCTAGCAGTGACGTACGGATACTATTAATGTAGCAGAAGATTATCTAAATTTATGATCAAATGATCTGGTTCTTTTTCCCGATTTCATTATTATTGATTTATTAATATTTATGATAAATTGTTTATTAATATTTCTGTAAAGTCCTGGCCAGGCACTTGTTTAATAACAGTTGTTTGCTAAGTGTTGGCTTTATTTCTAAGTGTTGTTATTATGAATAAATTGTGTTTTTGTTATTAAACCCTGATATAATATACTAATATACATCAGTTAGTGTACAGTTCTTGAATACTTTTCTACCCAATTAGACCCCATGAACTGAATGTTTCTAATGTTTATTAACAAAACTTCAAGTATTAGATAGGGGATTACAATCTTAGATCAATTATTTAGGTTTGTAGCTAATAATTCATAGTAAACTTGCAAAATGACGTATTAAATACGGAAAGGGAAACCTGCGTGCACAGTCCAGATGCTGTTACTTTTTTTCTTATTTGAATAAGTAGTAAAGGGTCGGTAAAGCAAAAATTGTAAAGACATATTATCTGTCTTATTACTATGCGTTCTGACGTTCTCGTAATTTAAAAAAATCTTGTACGTTTTTCGTTTAGCAGAGAATGATGATAAATTTGTTTTTGTTTGTTTTGGGTCTCTGAAAAACTTCAAGTGGTACTGTGTTGTTGAAACCCTACTATAGGAGGGAAATACCTTACCGATGTCAAGGACGCGGCCAAGTGACCATAAAGCATACATAAGCATTACCATAGTGAATGTACAGTATTTTCACATTAGAATACAAATACTGTTTGTTAACAGAAGGTAAAATGTATTATTGAAAAAGGAAAATATTTCTATGCTCTTAAAACGTTTTTATTAGAAAATAATAAAAACAGGTTTCAGTTTCTTGACGAACAAGTGTGACTTGAAATAAGGATTTATACTAAAAACATTCTAAGTTACTTCCAATTCTTCAATTTTCAAAATATTGCCACATTGCCATTGATTACATCCATGTTTTCAATTGTAAACTTTATTATTTATGAAAAGACACTACTGGTATATTAAAAATAATAATGACGCCGCTACTGATATCCTGCACCAGCGTTTCCCAAAATTTTTAGGCCACCGAACACTTTTCAGATGAGAAAAAGCTTACAAAATACTACTAGACACGTGAAATATTGGTGTAGAGAGTATGATGAGCGCGCAGCGTCCTCTAGAGTTGTATATTATTCATTTATTTATTTTATTTAATTACATATTAATGACTTTTTACATCTTCATGCTTATAAAATATATTAGGTACAAACCTCTTCACTAAGATATTATGTAGAATAGATATGGCATCTTCTATAATTATTTTTCAATGCGAAATTGACATTATCTAATTCTAATACATAGAAAAATATTTCATAATAAGTTATGATCGTACAAAAAGTGTTAAGTATTTTATTAAAATTTAAACTCATGATTTTCTCACGTAGCACCTATCAATCTCGGACGGAAAACCAGTCAGTGTTCCGCGGAACATAGTTTGGGAAATGCTCTCCTACACCGTTCAACTGGTATATTTTTAAGAATCACAATTACTTCATGGTTGCTGTAATGGTATTTAGGGTTGAATTCTGACACTAGGTTGTAAACTAATATTGCAAATACTATGAAAACCAACCCCATACCATAATCCATTCAGTGAACTATAAAAAAAAGAGTAACAACATTTTAAACAAGTTGTGATTAATTGAGCATGCATCACACGTTTTGTGAAGATATATTTTAACTTAAAGAGAATCTTATTGATTGCCACGAACTTGGCGCTTGATAAGCTCGGCCTAACATTGTTTGAGCCCATTCAGAAACAGTATTTATAGTAAGTGTTAATCTAACAGTAAAGAGTATTATCAAAACACTAAAATTCCATCATACCAACTTAATTATATCTATTGACTCTGACTGAAATTCTTAATGAACAAATATAACATGGCAGAATTAGGATTCGCGATTCATGTCTCGTAGCCCCCCCCCCCCCCACACACACACAAAACGCTCAACACTTTGAGACCATGTGTACAGCTATAACAGTGGCGGTCAAAGCACACTATTTTGTCAGACAAGAGTGGGCGGCGTGTGCTGTTAGTTAACTACCTTCCATTTACTCTCTCAGTTCTTTATTAGGGATTCAATTTATTTCACAAAGTATTTTTTACATCAAATACTGTAAAATTTTATATTCATGCCACTATAGTCAGATATATCCGCTTTCTTGCTCCTCTTTATGTGTGTTTTAGTTAAGTGACAGCTAGCACACAACGAACTCACACAAGTATTTTTCACATCAGATACTGTAAAACGTTAGATTCATGTCTTTACAACCAAAGATATCAACTGTATACGCCCCTTTCCTGTTTATTTTTAGGTGTGTGTTTTATTTCAGAGACATCTAGCTCGCGTGTGTATGCACGCATCATCAACAGCACTGGAAACAGATATGTTAAGGGCATAAACATGTACGAAGAACACGTAACAACTTAACACTTCATCTTCAGCAATTATCAGGCAGCTGTAATCTGCTCTGACTTTGAAACCTGGAAGAAAACGTTGAACAAATTTTAGACTGATTATTACTCTCATTAATTTGTACATCTATTAATTTCTAGAGAATATAATGGAACACAGCAAAATTTGCATCTACATTGAGTTACAGTGAGATATAACAAATACATTTTACGAAGTTAATACAGCTCAATCCATAACAGCGATTTGCTAATAGAAATAGCGTCTCAACCCCTATTACATTAATCGTATCCCAGTCTTCCTGAAGATCCCTGACATTGGGCGAGTGGCCTCATCAGCACTGGGTGTAAGATATATATATATATATATATATACTGCGGTTGATATATTATTATGCATTCTTCTTTTCTTTCGCTCAGAAATTCTTATACTATCTACAACGTTTCATCCTGTTTACAGTCACAGTTAGTTAAAACCACCTACTGCGGTCCCTTCTGTTTACATGCAGTTAGAAGTTCAGCTACAACAGAAAATAATCAAAACATTTTGTTTATAAGTCTAAATAAATATTATCTATAACAGAAACCTACTGGATTTTCACATTTAGATTAACTATAAAACGTAATGTTGAATAGTCTTTCTAGCCTTTTTGAATAATAACTCGGCCTATACTTCTAGAAGTTCCTCAGTGGGAAAGGAGTAAGTTTACTGAGTTATAACTCTTCAATCCCCAATCATGGTTCGATTCCCCGCAGCGGACACAGCAGATTGCTCTAAAAATCAAACAAATAAATACTTATAGAATAAACATCAGAGATGAATATTTCGTTCATAGTGATAAATTTAATGTAAAACTGTCTATAACACTTCCTTAATCTTCTGATTAATTACGTTGAACTCGTATCCACCCTATGATTCAGAAGACCATACCATTAAGTGATAACTTTACCTTTTAAAACAAAAATTACTTTCCACGTACTAATGTCAGTAGTCTCGAAGAACAGATAGTAAATATGAATGTGTATTAATGAAACGTTATGTTCCAGACTCTTTTCGTAAATACGAATATTACATTTTGAAAATTATTTTGTAGTATATCTAGATCAGTTCTTAGTGCATATAGCTTTAATAGGTGGACTTCCTCTTAACCTAATATAAAGATTATTTAGTGACACTTGCACCTATTAAAGCTATGAGCACTAAGAACTGGCCAGGAAGAAACGTTGTAGATAGTTTACCTCATTGACTGTCAACAGAAGGAAACGTTGTAAACAGTATAAGAAATTCTGAGCGAAATAAAATATTAATGCATAATAATAAAACAACCATAGTCAGCCCTTACTAGCTCATATGGAAGCTTAATATTCCTATTGGCTTGTACAGTGGTACTTTCACGTTTATACCAGTGAAAAGTGAACGGCGTTTAACGTATATTGTTATATACCAGTGTAAAACTACGACGTTTATAGCATTAAGACAATTCCTTCAGTAACTTAAACACACAAATAACGAAACACATTATTCTTTATCATTTCGTGGCTTAAAAATAACTCAACACGATTATATAAATACAAATTCTAACAGGTGCTTAAAACTCAACAATCAGGCCTAAAGTTTAAATACGCTACCTACGCGAATCACAAGTTTACCCTCTACATAATCTTAGGCAATTAGCCACAAATTGATTCACTTTCGAAACTACACAGTTAACACATTGCGCGAAAGGCTTAAAATGATATACAAATACGATTTAGACACATACACACAAAAGATATTTAGAAACAAAGAAGACATGGTGACAGTTGATTTATACCATAATTTAGAAAACTCGCTATTTTATAGCTATTATACGTTTTCATCTATCTTAATATAGGCTCCTAAAAATTGTCACTTAGGCCTAAAATTGTTGGTGGTAGTGAATTCGACGCTTTTTAATACCGTAATTTCAAAAAATTACTATTTTATAACGTCGCTTTATCAAGAAAAAATCTAGTGGTATTAGTCAAAGATGACGATTTTCCAAAAATACAAGATGTTTATACAAAAAATGTGTACAGAGATATATTTTGATTACAGTCATTCTATGCTTTTACACTTTACTTTAAATCTAAATAGCAGCTACATGTTCTGCTAAGTAGGTTTTTGCTTATTTCATGTCCAACTACATAATACATCAACATTTATCTATTTATAACATATACTCTTCTCATGTATAATATTCCACTTAATTATGTTGCATATGTGAAAAACAAAACCTTGGGCTTTGGCTCATATAGCACAGAACACTTCGTATGCGGAAGGTCGAGGATTCAATCCTCGCTATATCCTTTTTTATTATTTTTTCCTTAATAGTGCTTCAGTAGTCAGATACTTTTAGTACCCACATCGTACGCAAAACACGAGTTTATCCCTAGTTAAAACTATTATTACAGATCACACGCTGAATTCTGTATCGTAGTAGCACGGAAAGACGTATTAAATCTATTTTTACTGACCTTGTACCGATTTATTCAGGGTAGTGTCATAAATGCTTTAAATCGTCAGATAAGAATATTATGGTTAAAATCATAGTTTTGTTTGTTTGTTTGTTTTAGCTAAAGGCCAAACAATAGGCTATTTGCGAACTGTCCACAATGGGAAATCGAACCCTGGATTTTAGTGTTGTAAGTCCATAAGCCAACTCCTGACCTTCTGAGGGGAGTCAGTGTTTAAGACCTGTACTGAAAAACATTGTAGTAAACACTTTAAAAATACATCGTATACCTCGAAGCAAAACAATCAAGATGTGGGAACGAAACATGGCTCTGAATTAATTTAAATCATTTTACGTTGTTTAACCCTCCAGAGTTTGTTGAAAGCATGTTTTACTCCTAAAGAAATGCAAACTGACTTACTAAAATAATAGACGTACTGATCGAATTTTCTCTAGACGTTTACGTATTTTTAAGTGGTTCCTATCACAACTGAATTGCTCTTCCAATGGTACATTTTGACCATAACCTGCTATAAAGCAGACTGAGTCAATATAAAAATCATCGTCATCTTCACTCTCTTGGAGATAGAAGATGAATTACTAACCTTGTAGCCATTATCCGACGTTTCTCTTCGTTCTCTTCTATGTCCAGAAAGTACTTTTTATAAGAAAAGGATTTGCCGGTTACGCTCACGAGATTAAATGTGCACGAGGTTCTCACAACACTTTTAAATAAGTATGATTACGTCCAGCTAAAGACAGCATAAGATCTGTCAAGTCTTTTAATTAAAAACAATGAATATCAAAATAAGTATAGCCACGTAGAAGGGGATATTTTGTACATCTGCTGCAGCAAATTTCCTTCCTTCCCTGTTATTACACATGGCTAAACATCGGAGCTGAATGTTAGGAACACCGATCCCTGGTCGGAAATGACGTTCTTACCGTATTACAATCAGCAACTTTTCAAACCGCTGAATGACTCTGTAGCGGGCCGAGCTATGAGCGTCACTAATCAGAGTAATGCCAGGAGAGTCTAATGATAAAGTAAGGGAGGAATCGAAGACTTAGTTGTTCCGTTGTTTGTTCACATGCCAGCACCTTTTTAACGTGAAGTCGAAGTCATCGACTGCTTTCAGACAGATCGGTCGTCATTAACAAACCCGAAATACGTCAAGTAGAGTTCTAACAATAACGTTTAGAAGGCGTGTTTACAGGAAGATTAGTCTCCCAACGTTACAATAATGTCCTTTCTTAAGACTAACATAAAAATAAAATAAAATGAGGCACTAAAGGTATTGAAGAACACAAAAAACAAAAACAGACCTCTTCTTTAAGTACATTCTGAAATTAAATCTATACTTCTACTATGTTGTAACTCTTGAGAACTTTTAGACGATAAGATCTACAAAATTGGCCAGAAAACAGATGCTTCCTTAGCTTCATTTCTAAATAACTTACAGAACTTAGATTATGCAACATATCACCAGAATAAAGTACCGAAGTAAGGATTTACTACTACTTCTATGGTGAGTTTCATCCCTCTAGATGTAGAAAATGATTTAAACTTGTACAGTAAAATTCTCTCCTGGAGATATAGTGATTTATACTGGTACATTGATTTTTTCCCCTTTCAAACGTACAATGTGGTTCATATTGTTGAGTCAGCGAGGTCACGTGACTAGTATCACGCCACGTCCTTCTCGAACCTTCATGAATTATCGGGAGACTACTAGATTGGGGTAGTCTGGTATATATAAGACCCGCCACAAAGCGACGGGAAGGTAATGAGTAATTGAACTGCAGTCAGAGAGTGTGTAATTGAACTGAGTATCGTCGAGCACGAGCACGTGAGACGTTCTAGCGTTTGTTAAAGAGCGACTGTTGAAATTAAGTGGTTCGTAAAGTTGTATTCGGAAAGAATAAACCAGTTTTAAAAAGGACTTGTGTCGCTAAAGTTTCGTCGGAAAGAATTTGCGGAAAATTAATTAACAAACGGAGACGTAACAAATTGGCGTCAGAGAGTGGGACAAGAAAAAAAAATGGAAACGAGAAGCGGCAAATCAAACTACAGCTTAGCAGATTTGATAGCAGCAATACAAGAACAGCAAAAGAAACAAGAAGAACGAGAAAGGAAATTACAGCAGTTCTTGGAGGAAAAAGAAAAGAAACAAGAAGAGAAATTACAGCAGTTGTTAGAGGAAAGAAAAAAGAAGAACGAGAAGAGAAATTACAGCAGTTGTTGGAGGAAAGAAAAAAGAAGAACGAGAAGAGAAATTACAGCAGTTGTTGGAGGAAAAAG
>NW_013666659.1:139855-143942 GCF_000517525.1 Limulus polyphemus | reverse complement strand
GATGGAAACGAGAGGCGGCAAATCAAACTACAGCTTAACAGATTTGATGGCAGCAATACAAGAACAGCAAAAGAAACAAGAAGAACGAGAAGAGAAATTACAGTAGTTGTTGGAGGAAAAAGAAAAGAAACAAGAAGAACGAGAAGAGAAATTACAGCAGTTGTTGGAGGAAAAATAAACAAGAAGAACGAGAAGAGAAATTACAGCTGTTGTTGGAGGAAAAAGAAAAGAAAAGAAACAAGAAGAACGAGAAAATAAACAAGAAGAGAGATTACAGCAGTTGTTGGAGGAAAAAGAAAAGGAACAAGAAGAGAGACAACAGCAGTTGCAAGAAAACCTGCAACAATGGCAGCTCGAACAGCAAAATAAACAAGAGAAATTACAACAGAGGAAAAAGAAAAGAAAAGAAACAAAAAGTACGAGAAAAGAAACAAGAAGAGAGATTACAGCAGTGGCAACTAGAACAAGAAAGGAAACAGGGAGAAAGTATCCAACAGTTGCAGGAAAGTCAGCAGCAATTACAGGAAAGTCAACAACAGTGGCAAGAAGTATAAATGGAAAACATTCGTAAATTTAAAAGCGAATTAGATACGTTAAAGGACGATTTATTGTCTTTCACACAAGGAGGATACATTAACCATCGACTTAACCAGCCCCAGACTGGCAAACCCCTTCCAGACCCTGCACCTAAACCTTAATGCAGACATCTTCAGCCCTGTTAGAAGTCACATCCCAGATATGAATGTCAGTAATAGGAGTGATCCAGTGCGAAGGAAGCCACAGGAATTCGATGGGAAGGCACCGTAGGAAGCATATAGAGCACAATTTGAGCTACTGGCAGAAATGAATGGATGGACAAAGGAGCAGAAAGCAGTATATCTGGCAAGGAGCTTGAAAAGACAACCACTGGAAATACTTGGACAGTTGTCAGCAGACGACAGGTACAACTATAGAGCACTGGTAGCGGCTCTAGAACTCAGGTACGGAACCCAAAATCAGTCGGAAGTCTACAGGGCTAGGTTTAGGACGAGGGTCCGTGCTAAAGGGGAGAGCCTGCAAGAGCTGGCACAGGACTTGGAAAGCATGGCACACAAGGCCTACCCAACTGCACCACCAGATCTCCTCAAGTTGTTGCTGAGGGATCAGTTTGTAGATGCCTTGGACAGTCCACAACTTAAAATACAAGTGAAGCAAGCACACCCCTCTACCATGCAGGATCTCCAGCAGTAATGAGTGGAATTAATATCAATATCGATTGTACTTTCGTTTACGTTGTTTGTGTGACTCGTATTTTCCTAGAGTCAAGGAACTCGACCATTGAGGTACATGAGAAATTTAAAGAAAAATGTCTCTCAAAACCAGATAGACCAGTATCACTTTAGTTATAAACAAGCTTGAATAACATCCATACTACCAGTAATAAGAAATGTTACTTGCTCGGTCACAAAATCAAAATAGTTTGCTAATCGTGGGGGAGACTCATTATGTGTTTTCATTCACATATTTCTTAAACATACATTAGATATACGTATATATATGCATATTTTAAACAACCATTGCATACACATAGATATATTCATATTTTAACTATACATATACAAACATGCAGTATTGGAAATAATCATGGAAACGGTGAATAAAAGTGTGTGCGTGTATATATACACATACACACACACACACGACGGTAATATCACCCTTAAGTCTTGTGACAATTAGCTTCACCAGAGTACACTCACGTATTAATAGTTTACAGAAACTGCCGTATCAGTATAAAGCCTATAAAAGAAGTCAGCCACGTGCTTAGTTGTAGTAGGGCAAATATAGCCATGGCTCCCACGATTGAAATACCGCATGAGAAAACAGAGTTTTAGTTGGTCAAGGATATTCCATACGAAATATTGCCACAAGGTTCCTGTTTCAGTAAGAACTGTAAGTAAGGGTCTAAGTGGAATTGGTACTATTAATAATAGAAATGGTCGAGATGAGAAACTGAAACTATTGAAATGTGATGCTAAGTATGTTAGGGTATGTTCTTTACGAGATAACTGCCAGTTGAATACAGATATTTCCAATAACCTTTCTATAAATACAGATGTGAATGTTATCTCAAAAACAGCAAAATATACATTAGAATGAAGTGTGTGTGTGTTCAAAATGTAATAGAATTAGATGGGAACTGGACTGCGAACTGTGAAATGAACGAATCTGAGAACCATAAACAGTGGATCGAGCAAAGTTCGAGACGAATTCGTGATCGAACTTTTCAGCAATAAACAACAACAGTTTGTTCTACAGCAGAGAAGAGAAAGATATCATAGTCAAGGAACAACATCTACAGTGAAGCATGGTGGGCAATAAGTACATTGTTCGGCAACAACTAACAACAGTTTGTTCTACAGCAGAGAGGAGAAAGGTATTGTAGTCATTGTACAATATCTAAAGTAAAACATAGTAGATATCAGTATAAGATTGGGACTGTATCTCAGCCAATAGTATTGTTCTAGTAATGGTGATGGCGCATTGACTGCTGACAAGAACAGTTGAATTGTTATCCATCATGCCATTCTCTCAGGAAAATGAGTCATCGGGAGTGGGAGTAGGTGGATTAATCTCCCATCAAGACAATTATTCCAAGCATATATGTACAGGAAATTTGATGAAACGATATCTCGTCAATAAAACATTTGTTGAAATACACCGCTGTGATTTGACCAACAAAAATTCTAAAAATGAACATTCTTGAGGCTGTGTAGGCTTATGTAAAAACTGAGACTGTCAAAAGGCAATCAAACATTTTAGTTGACTTGTGGAAAGTATAATACAATTTGGAACAGCATTACATAATCGTACATTAATAAACTAAATGGCAGCGTGAAAAAAAATGTGTAATCTATGTATAAAACAAGTGGACCTAGTTTAGAATGTTAGTACGTAATACAACTTTTTAGCTTTTCTTTTATATTTTGTGTAAAATGTTTGTATGCCGTTGGTAAATTCAACGTCTAGTTGCCATTTCCTTCTCTTTGTGACTCTTCTGTGTACATCCTGTATGATTCCATAATTATATCTATTTATGTATAACTATAAAGAAGGCTTATAACTTTAAAAATTACCACTAGGATAATATTGTATATGTATATGGCAAAGCACCCGCCTGTTATCAGAACACACAAATCATACATTTTTTTTCACATTGTTATGTGTATGCCGAATTTATAAATAATGTTTGAGACATTTGAATTGTAAAAATTCTTGATTTTTTTAGATTGTTTTCCGCCACGTTACAATATAATTGTTTGTTTATAATTTTTAGTGACTAAAAGTTAGTAAAAACTCTCTTCTCAAAGAAACATTTAATGTTCAGTTACAGAAAAAAAAACGTATTTTGTATTTTTTTCTTCCACATACTACCTTCATACATTCAAAAGTCGTTGATCATTTTGACGAAACACTCACTATCCTCAGATTACACATCCCAGTATAAATGCATATCTTAATGTATAGAATTTGGTAGCATATGTTTGAGTAAAAGCCCATAGCATCTGCTACAAGCCATAAGTTCGAATAAAAACCCATATGATCTGCTACAAATCATATATTTCAGTAAAAGCCCACAGCATCTGCTACAAATCATATATTTCAGTAAAAGCCCACAGCATCTGCTACAAGTCGTGTGCATTTAGTTTGGTAAAGAATACCTAACATATTTCAATACGAAAATAGATACACAGGTGCAATTTACACCAGAGATTGGGGAGTGATCCTCTCATATTTCAAAAGTAAACATAATGAGTCATAAGGCGTGTTCTGGTAAAGTATATAATAATTTTCCCGCAGTTCTAAAGTAAGTCAAACTTACACCCATGAATCGAAAAATAATATATAATCATAGTCGGTGGACTCTATACGTAGGGATGGCCAAAGTACTCAATAGGCATAATACAAATATGCACACTAAAACGTCAACAATGACAGAGTCTTGCTTTAAAAGATGATTGTAGCTCACTTTCATTTGTTTCTCTACCCAACAAGCCCAAAACAAGGCAAGAAACCATCACTAAAATACCAAACCAGAAAGTGACCAACC